>NW_020290816.1:0-154172 GCF_003184695.1 Aspergillus brunneoviolaceus CBS 621.78
AGATACTTTAGCTAAACTAAGTTTAAAGTTTAGATAAAATTATACTAAATATTAAATTATTATTATTAGTATTATTAGTTGTTATATCTAATAACCGATAGAATAGATTGTGTTTATATAAAACTAATAAAATAATTATAGCTAGATTTTTACTAATATAAGATTTAGATACCAGTCGGAAGTTTAGTAGAACTTTATAATAATTTATATTTTTTATTAAAAAATATCTAGTTAAAGTAAGAAATACTTTCTGATTAGAATTAGTCTAGTAGTTTATTATAACTAATATTTTTCTAATATCTAAAAACTTTAATAACAGCTGTATATATATATTTTTTAATAATTCTAAAAAATATTCTTTAATCTGCGCTCAATTAGAAGAACTTAATTTTTAACAAAAAAATAAAACTATAAGATTAATTATTTATTTAAATTAAATATACTCGATAGTTTAAAATAATAAGCGACAGATAATTATAAAATATAGAACTTAATTCTAAAAGTTTTATTTATTATAGACTGTAGAGGCCTAGAAAAAATAATAATTAAAAAAAATTTATATTAAAAAAATAAATAAATATTTATAATAGTTTTTTATTTAATATCTGACTAATTATTTATTTAGATACTATTAATAGCATTTTCTTTTTATAATTTTTACAAAAATAGTAGCTTATAAAACTAGTTTCTAAGTTTTTAATTTCCGGGTATTATAAGATATAAAGACAGGCAATATAATAAATATAAGAGATTCTATCAGAAAATAATATATTTTTCTAAAAACTATTTTATATTATTAATATTTTCTTCCGACTAAAGTAAAATAGTAGTTTTCAAGCTTATATATAGGTTTTAAAAAAAATTGTTTTCTACTACTAATTCTAGAAAATAAAGTACTTTTTTTTATAAATTAAATATAGAATAATCTTCCGATTCTTTGCAACGTGTATAATTTAGAGATTTAAAAAAAAAAAAAAAATCTAGCTTAAAAAGCTTATTTTAATTTAAGTATTATTATAGTTTATAAATATTTAAAAAATAAAAAAAGAGGGCTTGATAATATTCTCTAAAAATAAGTTAAATAACTATAATTAACTTATAATTCTAAAACTATTCTGTAAATAATAGATATAGAAAAAAAAAAATAGAAAATTCTATAAAGATAGTTTGTTTTGCTTTAAAATATACTTTTATATAAATATGATTTATTATATTTTAAATACAGCTAAAATGTCTGCTATATTTTATTTATTTTAATCGGTTAAATTAGTTAGATTGGTTAGATTGCTCTAATATATAGAAAAGGTCTGAAAAAAACTTATATAAAGCTTTTTATAAAAGATATAATATTTATAAGAGCTGTTTAAATAATTAAAAACTAATTTATTTAGTATTAAGATATAAGAATTTTAAGCATAAAAAAAGGAAGAAAAGAGAAAAAAAATATAAAAAAACTTTAGAATATATATTATTATTACACGGGGAAGTTGGTTAAACTAAATAAATAAAGTAAGATTAGTATAATTAATAGCAGGTTTTTAGAATACTTAAAATTAAAAAAATTAAATAAATTAAAAAGATTAACTGGGTAAAAAGAATAAAAGAGATTAACTAGATTAAAAGAATAAAAATAGTAAACTGCTTTTATAGTATCTAATATTTAATAAAATAATTATTGGAAAGTATAGTTGCTGAAAAAAACTATATAAATAGTATTATACAGATTTTTTTTTAAGTTTAATTTATTATACAGATAATTTAGCTCTTTTAGATAAAAATAAGAATATAATAAACTATCTAAGCTGAAGTAAAAAAAAAAATAATAAAATAAAAATAATATATTTATTTTTAGTAGTCTGATTATTAGTAAATATACAGTTTTTCTAATATTATATTATATTATAATTAAAATATACGGCTTAAACCGAGCTGTAATTATATATTTTTATATATATTTCTTACTATAAGAACTATAATTTTATAAAAAACTGAATTTTATTAATATTATTAGAAATCTTTAATTAATTCTTTAAGATAAAGATAAAGAAGATACTAATACTTCTTTTAATTATTTTTTTTTGATTTTAAAAGCTTGTTTTTATATACTTTTAGACAATAGTTAAGATAGTTAGGTTAATAACTACTTAATTTAGATATATTTTAACTGTATTAAAGTCTAAATAGATATAGCAGGCAGGTTTTAGTATTAAGAATAATTAAGACAGTTAACTGTCTTTTTTTTAGCTATACCGCGGTCAGGTATAAAAATTTCCTTAACCTGGCCATAACCTGGCGGTCAGATATAAAAATTCCAATTAACCTGACCTGACCTGGCCGTTAGCCACTCTAAAGATACTTAGAGTTAAAAAGATTAAATAAATTAAAAAAATTAACTAGATAAAAAAAATAAAAGAGATTAACTAGATTAAAAAAATAAAAATAATAGACTATTCTCATAGTACCTGGTATTTAATAAAATAGTTATTAAAAAATATAATTATCGAGAAAAACTATATAAATAGTATTATACAGATTTTTTTTTAAGTTTAATTTATTATATAAATAATTCAGCTTTTTTAAATAGAAATAAAAATATAATAGACTAACTAAGCTAAAGTAAGAAAAAAAATTATAAAATAAAAATAATATATTTATTTTTAATAGTCTAATTATTAGTAAATATATAGTTTTTCTAATATTATATATTATAATTAAAATATACGGCTTAAACCAAACTATAATTATATATTTTTATATATATTTCTTACTATAAGAACTATAATTTTATAAAAAGCTAAATTTTATTAATATTATCAGAAATCTCTAATTAATTTTTTAAGATAAAAATAAAGAAGATACTAATACTTTTCTTAGTTATTTTTTTCTAATTTTAAAAGCTTGTTTTTATATACTTTTAAATAATAATTAAGATAGTCAGATTAATAACTGCTTAATTTAGATATATCTTAACCGTACTAGAGCCTAAATAAATATAACAAGCAGATTTTAGTACTAAAAAAATTAAAATAGTTAATTGTTTTTTTTTTAGCTATACTGTAGTCAGGTATAAAAATTCCAATTAACCTGACCTGACCTGGCCGTTAGCCACTCTAGATTAAGTTCTAATAAGTTTTATAGTTAAAAAAAAGATAATAAACTAAGCCTAATTCAAGTTATTAAATAAGTTAGAACTTTTTATAATATTAAAGACTTATATTTATAAATTATATAATTTTTTAAATCTATAATTAAAAATTAGTATTATTAGCTATTATTAAAAGAAGATCTTTAGAATCTGTTTATAAAAAACTAATTTAGATAGTCTTTACTATAGTAGAAGCTTTTTATATTAATCTTTTATAAATAGCTTTTAGAATATATTTTTTTAAAAGTTCTTAACATACTAGAAGAGGCTTTAAAACTTTTATTATAATTTTTTTATATATATTTAATAATATTATTTAAAGTCTTAATCTAAAGTTTTTGCAGAAGAATATTAACTATAAACTAAATTATATAAATAAAATAAAATATATAATACTGGTTTTAAATAATTATTATAAAATCGGGATTAAGTAAAATATTATAAAACTAGATATTTTAACTGAACTAAGTCCGGAGTTTAAATAAGATTATACTAAATTTTAAACTATTATTATTAGTATTATTAGTTATTATATCTAACAACTAATAAAACAGATTATATTTATATAAAATTAATAGAATAATTATAGCTAGATTTTTACTAATATAAGATTTAAATACCGGTCGGAAGTCTAGTAGAATTTTATAATAATTTATATTTTTTATTAAAAAATATCTAGTTAAAATAAGAAATATTTTCTAATTAAAACTAGTTTAGTAGTTTATTATAACTAATATTCTTCTAATATCTAAAAACTTTAATAACAGTTGTATATATATATTTTTTAATAACTTTAAAAAATATTTTTTAATCTGTATTTAATTAAAAAAACCAATTTTCAGCAGAAAAATAAAATTATAAAATTAATTATCTATTTAAATTAAATATATTCAACAGTTTGAAATAGTAGGCAACAGATAATTATAAAATATAAAATTTAATTCTAAAAGTTCTGTTTATTATAGACTGTAAAGGCCTAGAAAAAATAATAATTAGAAAAAATTTATATTAAAAAAATAAATAAATATCTATAATAGCTCTTTATTTAATATCTAACTAATTATTTATTTAGATATTACTAATAGTGTTTTCTTTTTATAATTCTTGCGAAGATAGTAGCTTATAAAACTAGTTTCTAAGTTTTTAATTTTTAGATATTATAAAATATAAAAATAGATAATATAGTAAATATAAAAAATTTTATTAAAAAATAATATATTTTTTTAAAAATTATTTTATATTATTAATATCTTCTTCCGACCAAAGTAAAATAGCAGTTTTTAAACTTATATATAGATTTTAAAAAAAATTATTTTCTACTATTAATTTTAAAAAATAGAATATTTTTTTTTATAAATTAAATATAAAATAATCTTCCGATTCTTTATAATACACGTAATCTGAAGATTTAAAAAAAAAGAAAAAATCTGATTTAAAAAGCTTATCTTAATTTAAATATTATTATAATTTATAAATATCTAAGAAACAGAAAAAAAAAACTTAATAGTATTTTCTAAAAATAAACTAAATAATTATAATTAACTTATAATTCTATAACTACTCTACAAATAATAAATATAAAAAAAAAAAAATAGAAAATTTTTTAAAAATAATTTATTTTATTTTAAAATATACTTTTATATAAATATAATTTATTATATTTTAAATATAGCTAAGGCGCCTACCGCATCTTATTTATTTTAGTTAATTAGATTAATCAGATTAGTCAGATTACTTTAATATTTATAAAAAAAACCTAAAAAAGACTTATATAAAGCTTTTTATAAAAGATATAATATCTATAAAAGCTATTTAAATAATTAAAAACTAATCTATTTAGTATTAAGATATAAGAATTTTAAGTATAAAAAAAGAAAGAAAAAAAAAGAAAAATATAAAAAAACTTTAAGATATATATTATTATTATATAAAAGAATCGGTTAAATTAAATAAATAAAATAAAATTAATATAATTAATAGCAGGTTTTTAAAGTATTTAAAATTAAAAAGATTAAATAAATTAAAAAAATTAACTAGATAAAAAAAATAAAAAAGATTAATTAAATTAAAAAAATAAAAATAATAAACTATTCTTATAGTATCTAATATTTAATAAAATAGTTATTAAAAAGTACAGTTGCTGAAAAAAACTATATAAATAATATTATAGAGATTTTTTTTAAGTTTAATTTATTATACAGATAATTCAGCTTTTTTAAATAAAAATAAAAATATAATAGACTATCTAAGCTAAAATAAGAAAAAAAATAATAAAATAAAAATAATATATTTATTTTAAATAATCTAATTATTAATAAATATATAGTTTTTCTAATATTATATATTATAATTAAGATATATAGCTTAAACCGAGCTATAATTATATATTTTTATATATATTTTTTACTATAAGAATTATAATTTTATAAAAAACTAAATTTTATTAGTACTATTAGAAATCTCTAATTAATTCTTTAAAATAAAAATAAAAAAGATATTAATATTTCTTTTAGTTATTTTTTTCTGATTTAAAAAGCTTATTTCTATATATTTATAAATAATAGTTAAGATAGTTAGATTAATAACTGCTTAATCTAAATATATCTTAACTATATTAAAGCCTAAATAAATATAGCAGACAGATCTTAATACTAAAAATAGTTAAAATAATTAACTATCTCTTTTTTAGCTATACTGTGGTTAGATATAAAAATTTTCTTAACCTAACTATAACCTGGCGGTCAGATATAAAAATTCCAATTAACCTGACCTGACCTGGCCGTTAGCCACTCTAATATTATTTTATATTCTTATTTTTTTTTATATTAGATTATACTAATTTTAAAATAAATAATCTAGTTATTATATTTAATCAAGCTGAAATTCTTTTAACTAATATATTTTACGCGATAAAGAAAAAAACTAAGAATAAAAGAAATAACTTAAAATAAACTAAGAAGTTTAAGTTAAAAATAGAAAATTTTATATTATTTAAAATCTTCTTAAAGTATAAGTCTAATAATAATATTTTTAATAAAACTAATATCTTACTAATATAATATCTTAATCTAATTTTTAAATTTAATAATTTTTTAAACTTCTGGCTAATATTACTAAAAGCTTTAGTTTTTATTTTACTAATTCTACTAAAATTTAAAATCGGCTGGACTATAGGTACTAAGTACTTTATAGTTAATATAATATATTATAATAATTTAATTAAATATATTTATATAATAAGCCAGATCGGTACTAAGCTTTATAAAATTATTAATAATCTTAGTATTAATTAGTCTATTAAATAAATCTATATAAAGATTCTAGAGTTTAACTCGGAGTATAAAATCAAAAAAAAAATATTTATATAAATCACTTAATATTATAATAATATTAAAAAAATATTAAAAATTTTTAACTAATATACACGCGACTGGCGCTCGGGATATTTAGATTAAAAAATATATTACTTATTAAAATAAATATTCTTATTTAAACCAAGAAAAACCAACTTAATAAAATTATTTTTAAATATAAAAACTATAACTATTTAGTATAAAAAGCAGTCTTATTTATTATTAACAGACTATATAATTTTAAAAACTTAGAGAATATAAAACAGTTAAATAAATAATATATTTATTCCGGTTTCTACTACTAAAAGATAAAAGTAAAAAAAGTTGATTAAAATCTTAATAATCTATCTAAAAAAATCAACTTAAAAAAGAAATATATAGTAGAGAAAACCAGAAAAAAAACTAAAATTACAGCTAGAAAAAAAGCTGAAGCTATTATTAAAAAAAAACTAAAATAAAAACTATTACTATAAAAAAATAAAAATAAAAATATCTACTATTATTTACGCTGCAGAGATAAACAAGAAATATTCTAAAAAATTATTTAATATAAAAACTAAAGATTTAGACTTTAATTTAAATAATTTTATTTATTTTTTTTAAAATTAAACAGCTAGTACTAATATAATATTTATACATAATAATTTAAATCTTCTACTGTTATATAAATAGATTTAGAATAAATATCTAATATAAAAAGTACCTATACTAACTATAATAAAAAAATTATTTCGAAAAATCTATAAACTTTCTATAATATTTAAAGATTTTTTAAATATATCTGTAGCCGGCTAAGGCCCTTTTTACTTAAAATATAAAAAAAAAAATTTTTTTAACAGAAATTTTTAAAGCCTATTAGCAATAGTATTTAAACTTTATATTAAAACCAAAAAAAATAAACCTATAAAACTGTTAAATAATAAAATATAAATATTTTTTAAAGCTGTTAAGAATTAGTTCTTTAACTATAATAATACTAATATTTTTATTAAAAAATCTTTTAATAAATAGCTCTTATTTAATAATCTTTAATATTAATTTAATAAGATCTAATATTAAAAACCTTGATTATATTAATCTTATATTCTTAAATATTATTCTTATATTTCTTATTTAGTATATATTATTTCTTGTCTAATATATATTTTTTTTAGTATATATTATTTTTTATTTAATATACATTTTCTTCAGCATATATTTATGCAGATTATTTTTTATTTTTTATATATTTCTTATCTAATATATATTTTCTTTATAATATATTATATATTCTTTTTTTTTGCTTGTCTTGCTTTATACGTTTCTTATAGTAAGCTGAAAAAAATATTAACTATTGTGCTTATATATCTCGGGCGATCTAACTATTCTGCTAGTGTAGACTACTTCCTGCCTCAGGCAATCTTTAATATATATATATTATATAGATAGAGAAATCAACCACTTATAATCCATTAAGTATATCACCTTAGTCGGCTTTTGAAGCGGCCAACATAAAGTCTCTAAACTTTTTAAATAGTTGTAAACTAATATCTTCGGATTTGGATTCTAATATTTCATTAATCTAGCTAACAGTAATAGTATATATTAAATATTCTTTTTGAATATAAACTATATAAATAACTAATAATATAAAATATATATTTTATTTTTTTAAAATCCCGAAATTTTTAAGTTTACAGGTCTCTAAACAGATATATTATACAATATTTTAATTTTTAAGATTTTAGTAGATATATTATAGTTTTTTTAGTAATATAAACTAAAATATTATATAGTATATTTAGTAAGATTTGGTTATATATTATATAATTTTATTTATAGTAGTCTGATAATAACTAGATAATAAATAAAATATATAATTAGAAATAGTATATTCTTTTTAAAATAGTCTTATATTTTTAGTATAATTTGAATATAATAAATAATAAAATTCAACTTGCTTTTTTTTATCAAATTCTATAGTAGTTTTGGTAATTTTAATTTAAATAAATAAAAATTATAGGCTTAGATCTAGTTTTTATCTATAACTCTTAGTACTAAACAGTTAGTATTATATATAATATAAATATTAATATATTTTTTTAAAATAAAGAATAATAAAAATAACTTGTAAATTAGTTTTTTAAAGTTTTTTTCTATAGAAAAACCAATAATAGTAGCTAGAAAAAAATATATATACAAGGCTTGGTGATCCTCACTTCGCTCTGACTACTTAAGGCTGAAAACTACTTTAGATCTAGTTAAAAAGATATAGTTTTAATATAATCTATTATTTATATAAAGATTAGTACTTCTAGATTTAAAAAGCTTATAATTAGTCAGAACTTTATATAACTCTATTAAAACTTTATATAACCGGAGAAAACCACCGTACAACTACTGTAACTTACCCCCTCGGCCCGCTATGTATTTCAGATGGTGTTCTTTGCTCGCATTTATTATTTATTACGCTTGCTATTTTTATATGCCTCTTTTTGCTGTTATGGGCATCTTCTACTGCTGATACGGCAGATCGCTTCCGATACATAAGTGAAGCTAAGGTCCACGTCTCGCTTGATACCGATTTAGATGCTGCACGTCAATATATATTACCCCAAACAATATTCATGATATTAACAAGGTATCCAGTCCTAGATCGCAATTGCAGCTACGGTTATATCCGCAGAAGTCAAGATAATATTACTTTATGTGTTATGGAGTGTGTCGGCGTTGGTGGCCTGGGATCGCCGGGTCACGTAACGGCCGGAAGTTGAAAACACCATATAGCCGTATCCAGTTTCTCTTCTATAATAACAACAATAATAAGAAATAAAATTTGTATGGTCTTAGTCTTCCAGCTTTTAAAGTATTTACTGTCTGATTATGACCGATCCTTGCCTTACCCGCTTGCCCGAACATTCTTATATATATGGTGCAACAAGTTTAAACATCGGTTCTATAAACTGGTTTCTTGATTTAGGGTGCAGTGGGAAGTACTTTGAATGGTTGCCGAGGTGCAGGCCCGTAAAACTTCTTGTTTTAAATACTAGAAATTCCTATATTATAGTACTGAATTTATTGAGAATTTGATTAGTTGGGCAGTGTTTATATATGACCCTTTATTTTAACTATATTGTGGTTGGGAGTTGGAATCTAAGCCTGCTTACAAGATAATATCTTAGAATAAGTAGTTAGTAGTCATAGATGAGTATTCAATCTACAACAACTACTGGAACGACAACTCCGGCCACGCCTTCGAGATCGGCTCCGGCGGCTATGTTCTCGCCGAGGGTAACTACTTCGAGGATGTCGACACCGTCCTTGAGACCGACACCTTCGAGGGTGTCCTCTTCTCCTCCGACAGCGCCTCCTCCACCTGCTCCTCCTACATCGGCCGCTCTTGCGTCGCCAACTCCAACGGTGGTGACCTCACTGGCACCTCAACCACTGCGCTCGAAGCGTTCGATGGCGATTCTCTCCCTACTCCCAGTGCTGCCAGCACCAACCCTGCCTCCAGCGCCGGTCAGGGCAACCTGTAAACGGTTGCAACCGTTCCCATGGACTTTTGGAGGGGTTCGTGCTCGTGTGGATCGAATCCGATGGTATCTGCTGTTACGAAGCAGAACTGTGTTGAGTTAGCTTCTATCTTAGCCTAATAGATAATATAATTCTGAGATGGAAACGTTGCTTTGACAGTAGTAATTTTGTCGGCGGTCCCGAGGCCTCCGACAGCCGGGGCCGCTCACCGCCCGCCGCGCATATTGCTAGTTCCTCTCAGGTAGCCCCAATAACGCGGTGACGGGACGACCGCGATCGAGCACAGCGGTGGGGACACCAGTTCGCTGGAGAGCAACGGCGGCAGGCGAAGCGGCGAGAGCGGAGGGCGACATGGACATGGACATCATGGGCCCGGGCCCGCGGCGGCGTCTCATAGCGCAGCAGTGGCTTCCTCGCCGCCCACGGGCCGGATGGGGGAGCACGGGGAGGTCGCAGGCTACGAGGGCCAGCTGCAGATCCAGAAGGTGATGGAGGTGGAGGTGAGGGTGAAGTGATCCGTCCTCCCGTTGGATGCTACTTCAGTACTCTCCTTTGTTTTCCGTTTGTTTTCCTTTTCCTATCTTAATGAAGACGGAGATGCCCCAAAAGCCATCTGTTATGTAGGCTAGGGCTATCTTACCTCAGAACTATCAGTTATCAAGAATGTGACTAATGCTACGACTAGAATCAATCACTCAAAGATCTGGCCCCCAACCAACCCTTGGCACCCTCTGCTCACAAAACCACTCATATTTACCCTAAGGCTTAGCATTGTTAACCTCCAAGCGTCATTTTGAAAAAAAGTCTCAGTTTCCAGGCAATCGCATTCGGTAAATGTACAAGACTAGTGCGGAGTGAAAAGCAAAGCCTCCACCCACCCCCGTTTTGCTCTTGAATACACTACCAAGCCCCCACATGAGTACACAAAGCCCAAGATAGCGGACTCTGGCAGTGTCTGCGTGAAAGTACATCGGGTGTCCGAGAATCATTCGGAGACATATGTGCTAAGCTAGCCTCTAATCGAAAGGTTTTCCTGTTGCTCAGTGATCGCGTCGTTCTTGTCGGTCGACTTGGCTGGTTCAGATTGCCTTGGTATCTGCCCAGAAGAAGTAAGGTTCCTTCGTATTGAATTTTCATCCACGTCCGGAGGTTTGAATATTATTTTGCTGGGGGCGCTATGCCTTTGAGCACTGCACCCTGCGATAGACTCAACATCTCGCACATTCACTATGTCGTTTATGACTTTGTGCCAGTCTACGTTTACGATGCTGTCTGTCCCCGTGGCCAACCCCTCCACCTCGTTTAAGGGAAGTGGCGAATCTCTCGACGAGTTGTGGCAGACGGGCCCACTGCTAGCTGCTTAGCACCCTTGCCCCTCCTTGACCTTAAGGTTTTGTAAGAGTACTGAAGAGAAAGGAGGAAGTTTAGATAGTCACTGACGGTTTAATTACTTAAGAAGGATGGTTCTTATCGGCGTTCCTGCGTAATCCGGCCACGGGATGTGAGCGCGGTGACCAGACTGCTGCCGGCTGAGAACGCGGCACCCCCGGCCTACTTAGGCAGATTAGCAGCAACACCTTAAGGCAATACATTGACACTCTTGGTCTCGCGAAAGGCACTTGTTCATCCCATTATTCCAAACTCTAGCCCTAATACTGAGTCCCGGCACGAGGCCATTTCTCCTTGTGCACGTAATATTCGCACACGTGGGGCATTAGAAAAGCCCGCCTCTCCGTAGCATCAAGAGCAGTGGCAATTAGGAGAGATGAGTCTCTTCGTAAATACGGATTTATTGATTAAGTTGTATTGGCTCATGGAATGCATAGTTGGATTTATAAAGCGCCGAGAATAGCCTGACTGTCCTAGTCTTTCCTTGGGTCTTCAATGACACATTTGATCTGTCGACAGCGGTACCTATCTCATTTGGTTTGCAGGAGGTACTCGATCAATGAAGATTCAAAAGAGTCGTGAATAGCTCTCTTGAGGATATCTAGGCCCAATATCCCATGAAAAGTATCATCCATCAGCAACATTTCATGGGAAGATCCCAGAAGTGACCGTGCCTCTCTCAGCAGTCGCTGGTTCAATTGCTGAAAATGCAAAGATACCCTGCGCACAGTGTGCGGCGGGGTTTTGGTCTCCAGAATTACAGAGAGCCGCGAAGATAGGAGGACTGCTAAAGCCAAAAGATGCAGTTTGCCTCTGAGAACTGTTTGGCTGCCCAGCGCCATATTTCCCAGTCCTTGCTTCCAGACTTCACAGTTATGTAGCAGCAAAGTGATCAGATCAGGGTCACTGCCATTTTTAGGGTTGTTCACATCGAACGCCAGCTTATGTAATTGCCAGGGAAGCCCCAGAATGGGACTCTCCAATGTCGACCATGAATCGTTGCTAAAAATCCGAGACCCAAGCTCCAGTTGGATACTAGGCCATAGAGTCTCTTCGATAAGATTCAGGTCAGATCCATCCAGTGTAGGCATAGTCATCTGCGTTAAGCAGACTTGATGGATGATGGATTCGCATAGGATACGCTGGAAGAGAAGACTATTTCGGGATCGGCAGATCGATTTGCTCAAGTGCTTCATGCGGAACTGGAAGATGCGACAGGCTTCCAGAATATGGCATCTGTGATCAGCCGATACTTCTTTGCCCCATGACTTTGGTCGGAAGAAATATCAGTTCATCTGACCAAGAAAATAGTAATATTCTTTTCACGTACCCCTGCTAAACAAAGCAATATCACATTGACAGTAGGTAAATCCAATGTCGCTTCATCCAAAGCACTACCCAGCTGGACAAGCTTCAGGTTCTCCTGAAGATGGACAATAGACTGGCTGTAATACGGAAGCGCTCTTGCGCTGTACAGCGCATCCTCAGTCGACATGAAAAGAGCACCACAAGTCAGGAGTGCTGTCATCACGCCAATATTATGGCATGCAATCCCGACAATATAGTTTCGTACCTTGCCATACTCAGAGTGTGCGGTAGGTAGATCCAGTAGAGGCAAGAAGACGCCGATGGCTTGGTGCAGAATATTTGCTTCTGGCTGATCCCTGGCCGCAAAAGCCCCGTCAAGTCCACCCGGCGGGTTCTGGGTCACTGCACATGGAAACTGAGCGTCTCGACGGCGGTGATCTCTGCTCTCCAGGACTTGGACGTCAGGCCAGATGCATGGTACGTCGGCTTTGGCACATGAACTGCACTGGGGCTTCTGAGCATTGCACTTCTTCGCCTGCTGTCGGCCTGGGTCACGTGATGCATAAGCTGTAACGATCCGGTATCACGAATACAGGAGGGGCGGCCGTACATCTCAAACATCCCGTCTTAGTACGGGACTTCGGTTTTTGTGACTTAGGTCCCATCCCTTGCGTTTGGCTAACGGGGCAGCGGTCTTTGGGGAAAGGGTGAAAGGGTGGAGGTCAGGCTTATTGCAAATGGTGTCCACAAGATATAACACCGGCCGAGTGTGCAGGGTAGCTTGGAGCAACTTACTCGGTTCGGTGCGATACGATTGTCGTTTTTGCCACTGTCATCGATCCACCGCCTTCCGTCTCTCTTGTACCGCTTCCTATCCAGGTATAATCTGAGGTTCATTAGCAAATGAACTCAGAGAACGAACATAAAGCCGGCAGATCTGAAATTAATAATCAAATCTCCACTGACAATCGTACACGAACTGACTGAGTATGCGCGAGGGTGATCCCACTGGGGTATCTGGGGGCAGCTAGCGGTAAACCATCTGATTGGATCGTCCACTTGCCGGAATCCCCCCGCTTCTTGATATGTGAAAGTGTAAATGGATTCCAAGTTATCCCGCTAGCATTCTGCAAGTCCACTGCCAGGCATATATAAATGGGGGCACATAGGTCACATTCGCATAGTCGAGATCTTCAACCAAAGGCAGTCTTCTTTTCCTGAATCTCAAGGCACAGTACTACCACCCATTCATCTCTCATGGCTCCCATCCACCCCCCACCGTCATGGCAGACACTTACCTCGTCCCATCGGGATCGAGCCTTGGCCCAAATACGGAAAGAATGGCACTTGACACCTGAGATCCTCGCTACTGTCTCTCCCAATTCCCCAATCAGCGTGACTCGGATTCCAGCGCAGTCAAGCATTCTAGATTCACGGGAATTAGAAATCACGGAGACGCTGGATGCAACCGCTTTGTTAGAGAAGCTTTCGACTTCCGAATACTCTGCTGTAGAAGTGTGTACGGCATTTTGCAAGCGAACGGCCATCGCCCAGCAGCTGGTTAGTGTCTGACGTTGTCAAACTGTGGATAATTTTTAACCTCCTATCAGACCAATTGTTTGACGGAAATATTCTTCGAGACTGCCCTAGAGCGCGCCAAGGTTCTGGACGAGTATCTCAAAAGAAAAGGCCGCCCTATGGGACCATTACACGGGCTTCCAATCAGCCTGAAGGTCCAGACGTACAGTCGTGCTCGATAAATTATTACTAACAATGGTGTAGGACTCTCTAAATGTGACCGGCGAATACTCTACGATTGAATATGTATCCTTCATTAAAAATGGACCAGCAACCGAGAATTCTCCACTTGTCGACATATTGCTTTCGCCTGGGGCGGTCTTGTACGTCAAGACAAACGTGCCTCAATCATGCATGGTGAGTGGATTTCGAGTCTGCAACAACACCAAACTGTAGCGACTGATAGATCATTCACTAGACTGCAGATTCTCACAACAACATTTTTGGACGGACCTTAGTAAGATTATTTAGTCCCATTCCCGAACCTTGAGCATTACAATCACGAACTACATATGTTTACTGTCGCTAGAATCCGAGAAATCTCACCCTTACAGCCGGAGGAAGCAGTGGTGGAGAAGCGCGCTAGTCGCTCTTCGCGGTTCTCTACTCGGCGTCGGCACCGACATTGCTGGCTCCATCCGCATCCCATCCATTTGCTGCGGCACATACGGCTTCAGGCCCCCTGCAAGCCGGATTCCCATGGGGGACAAGTTGTACCCGTACGGCTTGTTGTCCCTTGCTTCCTCCCGGTTACGGGACCACTCGCGACTTCGGCCAGGGACCTTCGTCTTTTCTTACAGTCTGTCATCCAGGCTAGCCCATGGAAAACAGATCTCAGTTGCCCCCCGATACCATGGAGTCGGCCAGAGGAGTTGGGTTCTCTCCGAATTGGCCTTCTCCTGGAAGACCCTCTGCGACCTTGCGAGCCGGAAGTACTTCACACGATTCAGTCAGTGGCCCAAAAGCTGATCTCGGCTGGGCATGAAGTTATCCCCCTTGGGAAGTTTCCCTCTATTGTGGATGCAGAACATCTGGCCCTCTCTTACTTTGCTCTGGACCATGAACATTATCCTCTGTACCATGCGACTAAATCAGGAGAGCCCCTCATTCCCTCTCTGGTTGCAGCCATCGAGGCTGGTTTAGGCTATGAAAAGGCGACCAAAACTTTGGAGGATCCCGTGAAAATGAACCTAGAGAAGGACCAGCTCATTGAAGATTGGACCGACGTCTTCCGACGGGACAGTCTAGATGTTGTGTTGGCGCCTGGCGCCCCTCATCCGGCAGTGCCACACGACACATATCTCCGGACCACCTACACTATTGTCTGGAATCTTGTGGATCGTCCAGCTTGTATTATACCTGCCGATCAGATATCCAGCACCGATATCAAAGGTGAGGAAATCTTTTCCATGGTGAAACTTCTGTCGGATACTAACTCTGGGCATAATCATAGAAATGCTCGATTACCTCAAGCCTGCTCAGCTCGAGGAGTAAGACTATGTGTATCAAATGAGTCTCTCTAGACATAAAGGAAGAGGGAATACTATCCAAATCTATTTCCAACGCTGGGTCTATACTATTTATGTGCCGAAGTGTTGTGAATGCGGGGTGGAACTATAAAAAATGCGGAGTAGCGGAGAAGCTGAACGTAGCTAATGGGTAAAGCGAAATATGGAAAAGTTTAATTGAGGCCAAAGAACTCGATGTTTGTCATTCGTTGTAGATAACATTCCCGATATCCGATATTCACTCATTCTTGCCAGAGGCGCCGTATTGATAATGTGGCTTTGGGTCTGGTTATCTTTCAAGCTTTGCGTCTATCTATAGGTATACGTCCCAGCGCGTGCAAAGCTCTGCAGCTCTCTAGACTGTCCCTCATTTAACTTCCATGAGAGCGTGAAGATAGTAGATTCCAGGCTATCTAGGAGGAACTATGTACACGCGGCCGAGGCGGTGAGGTGCCCAACTAACCACAGGAGGCAGGAGACTCCGTCACGCCGGGAATCTATAATGCTTATACGAAGTAGAAGATAGTGAAGCAATTCCCCTTATTGGCTTCCCCGCTTGGTTGGGTTGATATTGACTAACAAGATGGTGGTTACCGCCTTCAAGGCAGCGGAATCGTAACTCACTGGACAAATATTTCTAGTAAAGGGTCATTCATAGGGTATCAAGCACGAAGTTGAGTTCGTATGTATAATAGTGCGTGGTAGATGTACTATGGCAGGTAGTAGAGACAAGAATAAAAACACTGCTGATCTCCTCCACACCTGGTTTATCAAATAAGATTCAAGCCATACGTAGCATTTAATTGCTCCCAAGCACAAAAGGCGAACAGGCAATGTCTCCCCAGGAGCTCATGAATGAAGAGCCTGCGAGATTTTCTCGACAGCATACATCAAAGCTTCATCTTCATACCTCTTTCCCACGACTTGCACAGTATAAGCGACAGTCCCCTGGTGACCCTCCCCTTCACAGGGTAATCGAGGGTGCAGTTTCAGGTGCAGTTTCAGGGTTGGACGTGGTGATGCTACCCGGGAAGCGGTGGCCGGAGAGTAGGGCTTCCTCCGGGGGAGCCGGGTAGTCGGTTTGACGGAGGGTGAACTACACTTTGTCCATCTCGAGACTAAAAAATCAAACAGAAGAACAGACAAGCAAGATAAGAAGCAGATACGAAAGCGTGAGCAAGATATTGGAGTTGAAAGTGAGACCGAATGAAAGAAGAGGTAGGCATTTTATGTAGAGAGAGGCCAAAGAGTACGCGCCGTCTTCTGTATGAGAAGGTGTGACCTATTGGTGCGCGCTTAGATGTATAGTATACCAGTTCGCAGAAGTCTCTCTCGCCATGGGGGTTATCATCTCGCTGCGACCTTCAATAATGCGTATTTCCTTCGAGAAGGGTATTGTTTGGATCGAAATTGTCCATATCTGGTGTGGAAAGCTTATGTGTAGAGATGCACTGAAAGTGAAGGAAAGGGTTCGCGGTCAGATTTACAGTGACACGACACTTTTTGGAAACAAAATAGGCATCGTAAGAGCAGGTCACAATGCTGACGTGGCCATGCGTGCAGTACGTACAAAGTAGCACCGTAAGGCGGCTACAGCATCCACCCGTCTCACTAGTGCTTCTCGCATTTAGGGCAAGGCTGACATGACCCGTGACCACTTCCCCCGGTTCTCCCGCCCCATACTATGATAGATTGAGAAAATAATAGGCTATTTTTATCCATAGGTTAGCGTACCAAGAACTGACGCCTCAGTTAAGATTTGCTCTCTTGAGCTCCGATAAAGCATGATTGATCTGAACCCCACTTCTGCTTGTCAAGTTGGTAGTTTGGCGGCATGAAACTATTCAAATGGAAAATCAAGGTTCATACACTCTACTAGGTATACATGTCGTCCAGCTAGAGTATTATACTCTCGTCCCAATGCCAGCGACCAAAATAAACTGACGATACTACCTACAAGTCATTGCATTCCGAAACGGGGGCGTACAATCTCTGCGCGTGGATTTAGTAGCCCTGCTGCGCAAAGCCCGAAGCACACATCATGCGATATTCTATGATTCATAGCCGAAGCCCAACAATGCTGAGTACATATGTCACTCCATGCCATTGGGATCCTCTTCTTGAAATTTCCGGTAAGCCTCATTCCGTAGCCCATTACGTGCTGAATCACTGGGGGCGTGACGCGCCCAATCGACAGTTTTACATTCCATTTGAGCGCTAGCCAAATCGCTGTGTGTACTGGGCAGGCGGGCACACTTCGTGGCCTTGGTTTGACGAAACTTGTTTGGCTCCTTGCTGGAACACCCTCTGGAAGCGAACGTCGACCCGGACTCCTGCTAAGCTGATTCTGGTAGCTTAGCAGCCAAGTGGCCTCGTGCAGAAGCATTCTGTAGCGTGTTTAACCCTCCGGACAATTTGGAGGTGGCTTTTAGATCGCGAAGTCTAGAAGGTCTCGCCTGTTGCGGATGTGTTAGTCGAGAGCGCGAGCGGTATCAGGATACAGGTAGAGCTACGGGGATGAAATTCACATTTTCCTGGCCTGCGTTGCCTTTACTGCCGCCGCTGCAGTGCCCAAGACCGCTGCCAAGGCAGTGAAGAGCCATGTACTCTCAGTGTCCGATGATGCTGGTTGAATGATTACGAAATAAAATAGCAGTTGCCAAATTGAGATGTATACAAATGCAGCTCTAGCGGGCGTTGGGCGGCATTCGAGGGAACCTTCCCGACTCTGGCAAAGGGCTTCCAGGCAAACCCACCACATTCACTAGATTGCTAGCACTCTGCCCTGCCACCCCCGCTCATTGCTCCGACACGCGCAATCTACTGCGAACTGTCTCTGAGAAGCTCTTGCATTAGCGCGGTTGACTCTCCGAATGGGGTCCAATCAAGTACGCCTGATGCCCGTTTCCCCTCATTCCGGCAGCTGACACGTCGACAACTGAAGTTTGAGGCATGCAGGCATTAGAAATTCTGTGACAAGAAATGTAGATTGGGTCATGTTGTTGTGAAAAAGAATTCTATATCGCCATAACAGTGCCGTTCACAGTAGTCACATCGAATAGAACATTTTGACCATAGCTAAGACTAGGCAGTAAGGTTAGATGAGAGTTAGGGTTCGTGGGCCGAGCTCGAGCCCGGACCCGCGCGTAGATCAGCTTAGAATTAGAGGGGTTCTTGTTCGGTTGAGAACAGTTCACGGCTCCAGAGCTTCAGATGGGCGTTTTCGGGTCTTTTTCTTCTCTTACCATGAGTACAAGTTCTCTGACTGAGCCCTCACCCTGATGATACTATACAAACTATAGAGATTCCACAGTGCACAAAGCTAACAGACTTCCGATCTAGTTGACAAGCTCTATAGGCTGTCCTCAAACGGGGAGAATGACTCGATGGTGAAGCACCCGAAATTTGCAAAGTATCCAATAATAGTTACATAATCTTCTTCTTTTCCCGAAACAACTGCCCTGTGATCAACTAAGTGAAGTTCTTGGCAAGGCGTAAAGTAGTCGATCATGGAAGTGGAGGTAAGCCAGGGTCAGGTTCCTACCCCGCTTAACAGCCACTGGCTGCCTCGTCCCAGCAGTTTGGAACACCACGCCGTTTGCTGCCAGCGCACACCAGCCGCCCGGCGTGTTCCACGGATACGCATAACATTCGCGGCCTTGTTTGCAGGGCTAGAGACTGACGTGTCACTGGATTCTGGGGGTCTCTGTGTACTGTACTTTCCTCATCCATTCAGTCTGACCTCCCTCGGGTAGGCTATTAAACCGACACAGAACCGCTTCTTCTTCATCACCCGCCTTCTCATCTACACCATTGGACTGACGCCAACTGACAAAGAGAATGGTCAAGAGAAACGGGAAGCACCGCAAGAAGATGGAAAGTTACCGGCAGCCGAAGCTGGAGCCGAAGTGTGAGCCGGAGTGTGAGCCGGAGTGTGAGCCGGAGCAACCACCTCTCCAAGACAACGAGACAGACGAGGCCCTCAGCATTCCAGTGCTGTCAGAATATCCTCAGCGAGATGAGAGGTAAGCCCGATGAGATTGGACCCTATGCCTTGATGGCCCATGCTTCATATTTCCTTATCACCCTCATTACTCCTACTTTTTCTCTTTCCGGTATTGATATTCTCTTCTGTTGTTCTCGTGATTTCCTCTTCCATGCAAGATGGCTCTAACAGCAACAGTCCCTACCAGACCGCCCCGATCACACTCAAAGTAAAGAACGAATACTACACCATTCTTCAATACTACCTGCGTCCTTACGCTCGACTCGAGTGCAATCCATCCGACGTCTACCGAAGACCCAGGACATATAACGATTGGTCAGGCTGGACAGGGGGCGAAACTTTTCATTTGGAGCTGGCTATCGAACCCCAAGCCGCCCATAGCTTCATCCACTACCTCTCCACAGGTAAATATGAGACGCTTTACAGCCCGTTTCCATCCATCGAGACTGCTGCCGAGGCGTCCAGCATCCTACGCGCCCGCAACAATGAGGAGTTTGCACGCGCAATGCACACCTACGCTGCGGCGGTGCGGTACGAGATTTCCGAGCTACAGGAGCTGGCCAGGTACTTCCTGGAGATATTTGCCGATCGGCTGCCTCCGGAGGATATCTTAAGAGTGACAAGCGAGGTATATGATATTCTTGGCGAGGAGAAACCGATCCGTGCTTGGCTTGAAGGGTTTGTTCGGGGGCGTTTGGAGCTCGCGTTTATGAATGAGGAAGTGTCTCTACGACATATTATCCGGGATTATGGCATTGGGAAGCAGGCGAGCTTTGACCGCTTCATCATCGATGAGACGCTCGGCATTTTCGAGAGGGCAAGAGAGGAGGCCAGTCAATTCATTGCTGGACTGGATGAGCCGGCGCCAGTGACTGAGCCGGAACCAGAGTCTGAGTTCCTGCCTGTACCCGAGCTTGAACCTGTCCCAAAAGCGGAGCTTGAGGTCGAGGTAGACGACGGTCCTATGCCAGAGCCTGCGCCAGAGCCTGCGCCAGAGCCTGCGCCAGAGCCGGAGGCTCTATCTGAGCTGGAGCCAGAACCGCTCATGGATTCGGGGATCAAACCTGAAACTGAACCTTCGTTGTGGGAACTCCAACCAGCACTACAGCCAGTACAAGAACCTGAACCAGAAGCTTCAGTCGCAATGCCGCCTCTGGAAGAATACGATTGGAGTGCTTGGGGCATGCGCAGCAGTCGGAAGACAAAAAAGAGGAACAAGAAGGCTCAGAATGGGCAAGAGCCGGTCGAAGAGACGCTGCAGCCCGTAGCTGAGCCGAACCCAGAAGTGGTTGCTGATGAGCACATTTTGTAGACTCCTGAAGGAGATGTATCGTTGCTTTGTCGACTTGGTCATCTTTTTCAGCTTCCTCATCGTGTCGTTGATTTTCATTTTCTGGCCTCGTAGTAATACAAGCTGTCTAAGTGTCGCACATATCTGCAGACCGTCTTATCTAGTCAACTGGTTCCACTTGATTATCTTGACCAAGTACCAGATATGTACTCGCCGTGCTAACTTTTGACTGTACTGACTCATGTGAGATCACGAAACCGCAACTGCCGAGTCCGAGACCCAAACTGGGCGTAGTTTGCGAGCCAAGCTCGGGTTTTATGGGCATCCTCGCGCTCAAGAAAGGCGTTTCGTGCGGGACTATCTTTTCTAGGACTAGTTACCAAGTTGTATTCCCGGGCCTGCGGAGTTGGTTTCTGCAGATAGTAATGCGGGCCGGGTAATCCCGCTAAGTCTCCAAATCCTCCGAGCTTATCTTCTTGTCTGTTGCATCACTACGCGTCGCCTGCATAGAATGAGAAGAAAGACAGCGGGCAATCCAAGATCCTCAGAATAAGATACTTCTCATATCTTCCTTGGTTCCTTACATCTTGCTCAATCGATAAGAGATGAGTCTTTAGATTATTCAGACGCTGAGTAACAGAGCCTGCATATCCTGATGCCTCGGATCTTTCGACTCGGAAGAGTAATCCGTGGAAAATCGATACTATAACACCCCAGGGCTATTTCTTAATACTGCAGAGATATAACAACATTCTATCCAGCAGATACAATCTATTAATCTGCTGCGCGCCCTACTAAGATACATTTAATACATTTCACAAGGTACTATAGTATCCAGAAGTACACGGATTATACTTTACAGTAAGAATTATTATAAACTACATATAAAGCACTACTTTTAATTATATTTCTATGTATACTTTTTTCAGTCTCTCAGATTATCTTCAGTAGCCTAACAGCTGACCGTCGTAGCCGTCTCTAGGCAAAATATTAAATATAAAACCTCATACATCTTTCTCCGCCAGTTTTAAATTTTACTAACTATTATATATCTTGTTCCCCTTCTATCTTAAAAATCCTAAAACTTAAGATATACCTTTCTTTACTACTAAAAGCTTAGTTCCACTATTTCTAAATATATTCTTCATAGCCGGGGTGTAGGTGAATTTCCTAGGCGTTATATAAGTTAGGCTCTCCCCATCTATATTACCACTTCTCACCGCTATAGTTCTCGATACTTTTTTTCTCTTGTAGCAATTCTATGGACGTACTTTTGCTTTATGTTTGAGGCGCGGGCCAAGCTAGGGGGTGTGTTAGCGATTCTCGCCTGGCTGCCGCTCACTACCCACCTCGGTGGCCTTGGCTACTTCCTTTCAGATAGCCCCCTGTAGTCAGAATCTACCATCAATCCACGTCCTTGAAAACGTAGCCATTGAGTGTAGAATCAACTGGCATGTGGTCACCCCCGCACATGTCTCAACACTAGTGCAGCATCGAGTCTTGGCAAGGAGGCAGTGCAGCCCAACAAGTGGCCCTCAGCCACGTTCCTGCTTCAACGCGGACTTTTCTTCTTATTTCACCCATAATCTCGTATCATAATGCCTCACTGCTATTGCATTGGAATATTCCCAAGCTTGGTGACTTCAGTTGCTGTCTTCTTTAACGCAGTAACTACTCAGATCAATCGCTAACTAAGCTCACCCCCAATATTGAATCATGTCTCATCAGATAACGCAGGATAACGCCAGCAATTCTCATGTCCCTCAACCCGGAACCCTCACGCGCGTGTCCATCGTCTTATCTGCAGCTAGCACCTGACATACCCGGACAAGATCCTGCATGGACGCCAGGGTAAGCGGATGGGATTTGCCAAGGACTTTCTCGCGGCCGCGCGCCGCCCGCTCCGCCAGGGCCTCGGCCTCCTTCCACCGGCCCTGCGACTGATAGATCACCCCTAGATTGGCAACGGTGGTCAGACAATGGGGATGGCTGTCCCCAAGCGCCTTCTGCATGCCCCGCAACGCCTGCGCCGTGAGTGCCTCCGCCTCCCGTGTGCGCCCCTGACTCTGGAAGGTCAACCCCAACTCCGCCATGGCCGTCAGACAGAGGGGATGCAGATCGCCCAGCTGCTGCTTCATAGCGGCGACGGCCCGCGCCCCAAGGCTGGCCGCCTCGTCCAGTCGTCCCTGCAGCCGCCAGGTGGTCGCCAGATTGACCATGGCCATGAACGTCTGCGGATGATCGCCGCCCAGCCCATCCTGGCTCCTCTCCACCACCTGCGCCTCCAGCTGCTCCGCCTCCTCAAACCGGCCCAGATCCCGATAGATAGCCGCAAGGTTCGCCATCGACGTGAGACACAGCGGGTGCTGCACCCCTAAACTCGTGACCCTCGCGTCCAGAACTTCGGATTCCAGCTTCTCGGCGTCTTCCAACCGCCCCTGCTCCCGGAAGGTGACCGACAGATTCGACTTGTAGGTCAGGGTGGACCCGTGGCGGGCGCCGAGCACGCGCGCGCTGCGCTCGATGACGCTCTGCTCGAGGCGGGCGGCGTCGTCGTACCGGCCCATGTACGTGTACGTGGTCGCGAGGTTGCTCATGGAGGTCATCGTGGACGGGTGATCGGGTCCCAGGGTTTTCGTCTTCAAGTCGAGGAGTTGCTTCTCCAGCGCCTCGGCCTGTCGCAGGTGGCCCTTGTTGCGATACGCTGACGCCAGGTTGGACATGGACGCCATGGTCTGCGGACTGTCCATGCCCAGCACCGCCTGGCGGGCCTCGACCACGCGCCGCCCCAGCTCGATGGCCTCGCTCCATCGGCCCTGTCCGCAGTAGGCGGAGACGAGATTATGCATGGCGGTCAGAGTGGCCGGGTTGTCCGGGCCTAACAGCGCCTTTCGGGTGTCTACGACCACATTGCCCACGTCTACGGCCGCGCTCCACTGCCCTTGCTCCAGGAAGGTGAGGACTAGGGCTCCGAAGCGCACGAGGGCCGCACTCGGGTCATCCGGATCCTGCTGCAGGACTTGGTCCACCACCGCCTCCACCTGGCTTGCGGTCTCTATTTGTTTGTGGGTGTGGTATCGTTTTGCGAGATTTCGGAAGGTGTTTGCTATCGAGGTTGAGGAAATGTCTTCCATCTATTTGGGGGCTTCGAGGAGTGGTTCGGCGGATGGTGGGGGTGGAAGAGCGATTCGGGCAGAAGCCGACCGTCGCGCGAGGAGAATCGACCGGGCGGAAACGGGGTATCCGGGGAGGAAAGGACAAGGACGTCAAGGTGATGGGATTAAACTGGGTCTAAGCTTGTAGAGAGGGATGGATCGGGGACGGCTTGAGCGGGTCGGGGTCGGTGAGCGATGCACAGTGAGAGGAAACCTTGGAGGAGGGATGAAGAGAGAATGATGGTGATGATGATGATGCAGCCCAGTGGGACAAGAATGACTTCCCCCCTTGGTCTGATTAGAAGCGGGAGAACTGGAGAAAGACCGACACCGATAATCTCTTGCCAAGACGCTAGGCAGTAGGGCTGTGGACAACTCTCATCGATTTGATTGATTGAGCACCGTTGCTTTATCGGACCTCCGGTCTTGAGTTGCATCCTGCTTGCCTTCACCCACCCTACTTCTCACCGTTTCCGGTGCCATAGTAGCAGAAGTCGCTGATTATGCAAGACTGCCCATGCGCTCGACGGTATGAAGTGCAACATGGGAGAAGACATGGGAGAATCAACGGAAGATGTCTTGCAGAGCCTGCCAAGTCAAGGCCGTAACAAACAGCCGGATATCCGGAGGAGGGCAGGCAGTGACGGCAGTTAGCCTTACCGACGGTTAATTCAGCCCTGGACAAAAATAGTATCCCCGCCCGAATTACCGTTCCGTGACAGCCCGTATTGTCACCAGGGTTTTGGTTCGAGCTTAGGGTAACTTATGTAAACCAGCTTCGATCGGACATTAATTGACTAAGATACCTCTTCTTCTCTGCTTCTTCCTCAACCTGCTTCGAATCCATCGGCTGCCGCTGCAGCAAACGCCATGGCCTCTTCGAATGACACTCAGCCCTCCTTCGGAGACGAATTCGACCCATTGCTTAAGAATCACTCCCAGTCGCCCTCGAAATCCGATCCCGGCCGCCCCCTTACTCACAACCCCCAAGCAGCTCGTCGCCAACTGCCAACGGCCGTCCGATCTGGGGCCTACCTACCGATATGCTTCCTCCCACTGGCACTTGTGGCCGGATATTCTCAATGGAACCCAGTCCTCGTCTTCCTCTATAACCTTTTCGCCATCATCGCTCTGTCGGCTATCATGTCCGACTCCTCGCAACAGCTGACAACCCATACGAGCGACCTGACAGGTGCACTGATCAACACGGTGCCCCGCAAAGCAGTCGGGCTGAGCGTGAGTCCACCTGTACTACTGCGTTCATCGCCGATAAATAAGCTAATATACCATTGCAGTTAGGATCCTGGGCCGTTGCCAGCCGCGAGATCTACGTGGCGCAAAGCCTGGCCATCGGGGCCATCCTGTCTGAGATCCTGCTCGTAAGCACCGTCTCCCTCAACCACCGACAACACGCTCTTACATTCTGTTCCTAACCGTACCTCCCGAACCAGATCCTGGGATGTAGCATGATCGCCGCCTCCTACCGCACCGACATCCTCTACTTCAACCAGCCGATCACCAACACCCTCTCCTCCCTCATGCTCGCAATCTCCACGGTCCTCCTGCTCCCCTCCGTGCTGGCCACAAGCTTTCCCTACGAACTAGGTGACCGCACCGTGGCCTTCTCGCGGGGCGTATCCGCGGTGTTGCTGTGCGTGTACGCGGGATACCTGTATTTCCAGCTCGGAACGCACCGGCATCTCTTTCCGCAGCAACCGCGTACGGAAAACCCGGATGGTGCGCATGGGGAAGCCGACACCGCCCACGAACTGCCACGCACCGTATCGGGCAAAGCGAAAGCCCTCCTGATACTGACACTCGCGACCCTGGCTACAATCATTTGCTCCAAGTTCCTCGCCGACACCCTGGTCATAACGGCGGCACGACTCCACCTCAGCAAGACCCTGGTGGCCGCTACGCTTGTCCCGCTCGCGACCACGGGCGCCACCGGCGTGTCGATGATTCGCGGCAGTGCGGCGAGCCAGGATGTCGATGGCGCGGTGTGTGCGGTCGTGCAGAGCGTGGTGCATGTGGGGTTGTTCGGGATGCCGGCGCTCGTGCTATTGGGGTGGGCGCTGGCCAAGCCGATGAGTTTGGTATTTGATGTGTTTGAGGTGGTGGTGCTGTTCTTTTCGGTGCTGCTGGTGAACGGGGTGCTGCGTGGGGGGAGATATAGTGTTGTGCATGGGGTGGCGTTGGTTGCTATGTGAGTCTCCTTTCTACATTTGTGAGTGATTGAGCGGTGGACGTGGTTGTGGCTGACTTGTGACTTCTATCTAGGTATGCAATCCTTACGCTGGCGTTTTGTGTTCGCTAGCGGTAGGTTTCTTGGGTACAAGGCTGAGTTGGGAAAGCGATTTGTCGATGTGGTTTACCTTTTCTGGACATAAATAGTATTGATATACACTGCATGATGACTATATTATAAAAGCAACAAATGTGAATCCAAATGTACTGCTTGCTGTGAGGGCGAGAGTGCAGGATGGGATTTTACTTCGGAGAGTCTGCTAAACCGAGCCCGCACATATGACGTGACCGTCCTCCAACCTCAGCCTTTCCCTCACGCAAGTAAAATACAAAATACCACTTAAGGGGCATCTTTACCCTCGACAAGAAACCTTGGAAGAGGACGACCGACGGAATTCACCCCTCCCTCAGCCTTACAGGGCTGGGTGGCAGCTTGTCATTGGTGCTTGCCCGGCCGACCGCGTAGGCACCGACATTCCTGGGCCAATGGGCGCGGGACGTGCGGTCCTAGTGCTCCACTATGCTCGCTTTGATACAGGTTTGTTTGGATGCTCCGGTATGGGTTGTATCGGGATTACAAGAGGGGTATGGAACGGTATTGAGGGTGTTGTTTTGATTAGCACGTGTTCCGTGCAGTCCGAGCCCCTCTTAAGGCTGAGTGCGTAGGTCTACTTGGTATGTAGGAGAGGAGCGTTGGCAGGATATTAAGGGTTCTGTGTTACTGAGGATAACCTAATAATTTCTAGGTGATTGTAGGATAATGGCTCAATCCTGTGTTTAGCGATTCACTCCTGAAAAGGGTTTCTTTTGTTTCTAAATTTTATCACAACATGAGACCTACGAGAGAAAGGAAAGACGGAGAGGAAGAAACCATAATTGAAACACCAGATCTACATCATAGACCTGGCTAGATGAGTTAGATTGCTAGGTAATAAACGGCTATGCGAACAAGAAACCAGTTCTTGGTTCTACAACCAAGGTCAAAAACCCCCGATCAACAGGGCAGCTCACGGCCTCCACTTCTCCAACCACCGGCGCCGCCGCCTATAATTCTTGGCATGCTCCCCCTCCGCTGGGGGCATCCTCTCCTGCAACCGCCGCCACAAAGCCGCGGAGACAGTCAAGGAGACATACGAATCCTCCCTGCGCCTCAGGAACTGCAAGAAGACACACGGGACATTCGGCTGCTGGCACGGCGGGCACGCGGCCATCGCCGCGGCCATCTTGTCCAGCTCGTTGTCCCAGTGCGCCTCGATCTCATGCCCGACGTTGCGGACCACCAGGAACACCAGCGCCGCCGCGTAGACGTGCGGCTTCAGCATGTATACCGGGTGGTACGTGGAGGCCAGGTCGGCGGGCCCGCGTCCCGGTCCGCCCCGGTGCGCGGTGGCGCGCGGCGTGGGCAGGAGCGAGTCGCAGGTGCACATATACAGGGAATCCCCGTCGCCGCCGCCGCGTTCCTGCAGGCGCGGGATCCACCACAGGAGTCGGGACTTGCGGTACAGGTGCAGGTGGTGTTTGTCGTTGACGATGATGTGCGCGTCTGGGATGAGGGTGCCCTTTGGTCGCGGGTGCGGGTGCCAGGGGCAGGGGGGTGCGGTGCGTGTGCTGGTGGCGTCGTTAGGGTCCGGCGCTTGACAGCAGAAGTCCAGTCCTTCGGGTAGGGTGGACAGGGCTTCTACGGCGACGGCGAAGAACTCGTCTTCGATGACGTAGTCCGCACTGGTGATTGTTAGCTGCAGGCCCAGGTAGCCGAAGACGGAGTCGCCCCAGATGACGTGGGGGATGTGCAAATCGTCCAGGATGTAGGATGTCTTGGCTTCGGTGGATGCTAGCCAGGTGTGGGTGTAGGGCTCACTGCGGCGCGGCGCGGTCGAGTCCATGGTGCTTGGTTGTGTGTTTCGTGGTTGACCTGATGTGTTGTCTTGAGCGATGTTTGTCGGCAGTTGTGGCCAGCCTGCTGGTGATTCTGCTCTATCTTTTGGAAAGTGATCATCATGATTCTTATAGATGTCGTGGCTTTGTGCGTGGGGGCATGGTGGATTGAAATTGTCTTTCAGTTCATTCAGACTAGATGGAGATTCTTTCAATTGTTGGTGGACTGAGTGAGCTCTTCATTTGGTTTGAAAGGACGATGAGTTGTTTGACGGCAATTCTCGTGAAAGCAAGTCGTCCTTGTCTCTGTCTGTTGATGTCACAGAGAGAATCTGCATTCCTCCATGCATCACAGCTGACTTCGAAAGCAGTCCTTTTTCTGTGGACCCAGACTGGTGACTATCCCAATCGAGGGTAAGTAAACCAAGGCCTGGCAAAACATTTCATGATAACTTCAGATGCCACTACTATACCATGTCTGATCGACGGATCTATCCGCGACATCAAATTAAATCTCTGTTGCACCCTATGCCTATACGGGAGTTCTCCACATGATTATGCTTTGCAGCACAGTCGAAGTCAATGCTCCCTAGGGCAGCGCATTGCACCCAATCTCCCAAATGCATAACGACAGGACCGGATCCACTCACACTCTCACAATCGGATGATCTGCAACTGCCATTCCACTCCGCAAACCCAATTCTCCTCTTGACTCAGAAAAAGGTACACAATAACCTCTCAAGCTATGTATACCATTGGACAACCGCATGGTTGACATGACCGATGGATCGCCGATACATCTCCGCCACGAGGCTTGGCGTGGCTCTATCTCGGGATTTGATCGGGTTGCCGAATTATCCCCCTCGTTCCCCTTTCGCCCCCCTCGCGGCTTTTGTCCTGACCCAAGCGGATGGCACAACGCACACTCTAGTTCCCCCCATCAAAACCCACGTTGTCGGTTCTCCCCCTCATTGCCGCCCCACTTCCGGTTTTCTTCACGCTGAATAAAGCAACCGAGCCTCCACGGTCCAAGCCCGCCATGGAAAAATTTTCTCTCTTCCCCTCACAGGATTGTAACTCCCCCTCACGGGCAACAATTGAGTCAGGCAATTTTCAAAGTAGAATTGGGGTAGAAATGCTGGTGGTCAAGAATATATACGTCCTCAATGCCTCAATCAACAGGGACGGGTCGAGACCTGTTCTAAGTGGTATATGCAAGCGTGCTATCGGTGTAGGACAAATTAAATGTCAGTGATCTGCATTGTGAGTTGGGTCTAGCAGGGATATTTTATATACCAATCAGGTTCATGCATTCCGGTCGATTGGATCTGCATTTTCTTTTGTGGAGAGTTGCAGGTCACGTGCAGTGACCGCACCTATACATCTCACCGGCATCAAATGAGTCCTCCCACGGCAATTGATGCAGTCGAAGAGGGAATAGATGGATCCGACACCTCTTTGGGGAAGTCTGATCATGTCGACCCTGAACACCCTCAAAACTGGGCCATGGCCAAGAAGGTCCGGACGATCATCATCCTCGGCCTCATGAACATCTTGGGTACGGCGGCCAGCAGTATCTTGAGTCCGGGGCAAAAAGAGATTATGCGAGAATTCAACATCGACCAAGAAGTCGCTATCCTCACGACAACATCATTCCTCGTGGTATGGTTCTGCTCCCATGATATATCGATGCGTTGGGGAAACTGACCGCAAATTAGGGCTACATCTTCGGCTTTCTCACCTTCGGACCTTTGTCCGAGAAGTTCGGCCGCAAATGGCCGCTGATCATCGGCGTCACCGTCTCCTCGCTCTTCGAGCTGATGCCCGCCTTGGGCAACAACATCACCACCATCCTCCTCGGGCGCTTTTTCGCCGGATTGTTCGGAATCTCTCCCGTGGCGGTAATGGGGGGAGTCGTCAGCGACTGCTTTGCCACGGCGCAGCGGGGCACCGCAATGGCGATCGCGGTCGGACTGATGTTCTTGGGCCCGACGTTCGGCCCCGTATTCGGGGGCTTCATCGTGGCTTCCTCGCTGCACTGGCGGTGGACGATGTGGGTGATTATCATCTGCGGGCTGGGCCTGTCGCTCATTGCTGTGCTGCTGTTCCCAGAGACATATCCCCCGATCGTCCTTGATAGAGCAGCAGCAGCAGCAGCCGAAAAAAAAGACCTTGAAAGCCCCAGCATCGACAAACCACTGGATGTCTCCGCGGAGAAGGAGAGCTTGACCCTCGCGCAGGTCGCGAGACTCTATCTCATCCGACCTTTCTGTAGGTTCCCGTTTACCTCTACAACAGCACAACCCTCACTAACACGACGCAGGGCTAATCTCCACCCAACCCATTCTCTTCCTTCTGACCCTCTATCAATCCATCCTCTACGGCATCCTCTACCTCTTCTACCAATCCTACCCCTACACCTACGGCGACCTCCGCGGCTGGCGCACGGGGCTCAACACCCTCCCGTTACTGGGGATCAACGTCGGCGTCGCCCTCGGCGCCCTCGCGATGATCCTCTACAACGCCCTCTACTTCCGACACCACTGCCACGACCCGTCCACCGGCAAATTCATCCCGGAATCCCGCTTACCGCCGATGATGCTCGGCGCGATCTTCATTCCTGTGGGCATGTTCTGGTACGCCTGGACGGCCAGCCCGGCCATCTACTGGGCGAGTTCCGTCTGCTCCAATCTCTTCATCGGGTGCGGGATGTACCTACTGTTCATCCAGGGGTTTAGCTATATTGTGGACTGCTACACGGCGATGGCGAACAGTGCGCTGGGGGTCAATGGCGCCATGCGCAGTGTGTTTGCGGCTTCGTTCCCGCTGTTCGCGAGTCAGATGCTGCACGGGTTGGGGGTGGCAGAGGCGACGACGGTACTTGGGGCGGTGTGTGTGGTGTTGGTCCCGGTGCCGGTGTGCTTTTGGTACTGGGGCGGGAGGTTAAGGGTTTGGTCGGAGGGGAGGGTGTTCGGTGGGTAGATTAGTCCTCGGTTGTGGGGATCTTGTGAAGGTCTTGGTGGTCGGAGTGAGAGTTCAGGTTTACGTGTTGGACGGGGTTGTCCATTCATCTTCTTTCCTTCGAGTTTTCTTGCGATGCATTGCATACTGGATTATACAATATACCCCTCTTAGACTATAGAAAAGTAATTGCTGGTTGCAATTATTTAATACCCAGTTTTCATGAGAGCTATACAGATGACAAGGTCGTTAGCGGGAAGAGATGTATCTTTCATGGCAATGGGCATCAATTTCAAATCTACGTACAAGCTATTTGCCCACCAGGTGATAAGCTCTCATCCCAGCATGCTGTTGAAGCAAGACTCCTGTCTATCTAGCGTGACATCGGCCCTATTGTCGGACATCTAGAGCGGGGGGTTTATGAATCACACAGCCCATCCCCGCTACGTAGAAATAGCTAGTGACGTACTCTACCTAGCAAATCTGACAGACGGGATAACAGGGTGGAGTCGAACGGGAATGAGCCTCGGGATCTATGTGGGCTCTGTGCGAATCCCGTCATTAACCCGGGAGGTCTTGTCAACCAAACCCCGTCGGGCATCGAAAGACAATATCCTGTATTCAAAGTATACACTGCCCGGAAGCGGGAGGCGATCGCTGCGCCGAAGCTTAGGGTCGCGGCTTTGGCCAACACAAACACCAGTGCAAAGTCAATTGGGAGCGCGCATTTGTCGGACAGCATTAATACTGAATGCGCTGAATGCACTACGGCTACCCAGTCTCTGGAAAGGAATTAAAGGGATGTCCGACGGATATTGCTTTTGTATGTAAATGATTGGCGTGCAGGTACATGATCCAAGCTCCAAGCTTAAAAAGTAGGGCCTCTGTTCAATCAATCTTGTCCAGGTCCATGGCCAGCGCCTGGCGACCATTGAGCTGCAGGCTCTGGTAGTTCTTGTTGATCTTGGCCTGCCTCTCGGCCATTTTCCGGTACACCTCCGTGGCCACCACAGTGACGAGCTTGCAGGAGCCCTTGGCCTCGAAGATCGCCTTTTGGATGTCCAGCCTTTCCCAGATTATCTGAGGCTTATACTATAATTTCTATCTTCTTACCTCGTATCTACGCCCCTGACTAGATGGAAACAGACTAGGATCCCGCACGGTCTACAAATACACAACCTCGGCTTTGAATCCGGAGGTTATTATCCATACGAATTCCTGCCAGCCACAGAAAAAAGAGGCTGTTTCACCAAGTGAGCTGGCCATATCTATTTTCTGTTCTCGCTTGAACCCACTCAAGCACTACCCTGTAGGTACCATGGGGTTTCGAACAATTGGAGGAGATTGATAGCCTATAAGCAGGCATAGGAAACAGGAATAGACCTCCCAGCACACCGAGTGGGGTCCCTAAGCATTAGACATAATACTTTACAGAGCACGCTAATTGTCTTTCCCAGTCGAAGCTATTGCTCCTGGAATACTTATGATCTAGAGGGATTGAAAGAATAGATTTTGGATCAGGAGGCTAAAGGGCGACTGCACAGGAAGCCATAGTGGATTTAAAGAGGTGAGGAACGCGTGCTCGCTGATTGCGTTACGCACAACCAACGTTAAGTAGAAAATCCCCGACCGGGGCTCACGTCTGAAGCTTTCGGCTGAGGTAGATTAACACTATTTCAGCATCATAGCAACGCTGCAACAATTTCCGATAGATTTCACCTCCAAGGGTGCTCTCAAGACCCAGTGATATGCACAATTTGAATGTCACATGGCCTGAATGGGGCCTACGAAAGAGAGATCGCGATGTGGACAGTCAACCATAGCCCGCGCTCCGTCAGTGCTTGGGCATGACAATCCCCCATTTCAAGCTCGACCATGTTCACTGCCATCTTCAGACCAAGCGGCTTTCTCACCCTGAGATCCCAACGATGTCTGCTTCACCAATTCCTTCCGCCAAGAGTTGAGTAATAAAGCACATCTACTGCGATCAGCATACACACCACTACAAGTAGGCGCAAGAACTCACGCAACCACAGAACAGGCCCACCCAAGCCAAGCAAACGCCACGGCCGCGATGGACGCGGCATCCTTTCGATATTCAAGGGGGACCCCGTCGCTATGGGCAGCCTCATCCAAGTATATAGTCACACGCGGCCCGACACTATCCCCGAACGACACCACCTTCGTCGCCGTGATAATGGTCAAGGCGATCGCATTAGCGAAGCCGATGAGACTTGGAACGACCGAGCACACGATCAGGACTCGGTAGGCAATGGTGCACCGGAGCACTTGCATGATGAGTATAATGAGAAGGATCAAGGATGACAGAAAGCTCGAGCATATGCTGTAACTAGCTGCCCCGATGTAGGCATTGTCGTGGATTTCGGCTTTGGGGACGAGACCCAGAAGGTAGCTGCGTTGGTTGAGGTACTCTGCTAACGTGGCCGCTCCAAGCGCAAAGGTGGCGATGTTGAAGGTAATGGCTAAGATCAGGACCAGAGCTGTGAGTCGGCTCATTGTCGTTTGAGGCGAGGAAGATAAACAGACCTATTTGCTGCTTGGAGAGAAGATTAGGGCCGCAGTTGGGAAAAGACGCGGTTTTAAGGGACCCGCGGCAAAGCCTTCTCTGGGTGATCGGAGATACGCCGCCGTGCATTTCTAGCGTCGGAGCAATTTCTTCTGATGTATAGCTTTAGCTTGACGGACTAGCGATCATAACGTCCAGAACTTTATGAAAGATGGCATTTGAGTGCCTCGACATGGTCCGACCGTCCCGCATGTTATCAAGAATAAATTGCCACAAACGCCATATGTTCTTGAGATAAATGAGGTTGAGACCGGTGATAATCAAGCGAGATAACAATCTAAGTCCTTTCTACATTTTTGGCCGCGGAAATACCACGCTGCCAACCAGTCAAGCAATCAATCCACCGGACTAAAAGTTAGGGTTCCCTCGCAAACCGCCCCCAAATTCGGCAATCGAGCCCCGCTGCGAACTAACCAGCAGCGGGTTTACTCTCCACAATGAGCCGGGCCGACACCTTTGACCCTACAGGCTCATTGGCGAGAATGAGAGTAGAGATAAGATGACCTGCGCTACGTAGAATCACATGGCTTCCATAGGTCTGGAAAAACGAATTTCTCGCTATAGAGAATGGCAATGCATTCGAGTCGGTGAATGGTACGACCAGATCCCAGGTGCCACACCGAGCTGGTGTATATTTACAATAATCGGACAATTCATTTAAAGGAGCAGAGCAGTTGTGAATATATATGGAGATCTTGTCAGCACCCATAATGCAGGATTTCGGCTGATGATAGACCCCAGAAGACTGCTAGGACCCGCCCTTCTCTATTCGAAGGCTCCGCGAGAAAGTGATCGATGGACATCGGAGAGCCCTTCACAATGACAAAGCCTTGCTCAGGAAGTACTGACGAGAAGGGGATAGAAAGCCAGGCATGATCAGGGGCGCAAACCCGAGCACTCGCTGTAGCTTGCTGCACCGACGCAAAGCATCCCGGACAAAGATCTGCTGCGCAGACCCGACATTTGTTGCAGGGAGCGGAACTGTCATATTCTTGCTTACAGAAATCACAGAACCAGGCCCACGGAAGAAGCCAGTCATCTGGAAGCGTGGACTCGAGGCTGTCCTGTGGTGCATCGCGGATTGCGTGAAACAGAGAAATAGCGTTGGCGTCGTCATCCGCCGCGACCAGAATGGTGAATAGCTTGTAGAAGGCATCTGCTCGCCAAGCGGGGTCAATGTCTTCGAGACGAGCGAGGGAAATCTTGATATACCCCCGGAAGTACGGCCGTGCCTGCTCTGCGTCGCCATGACCCAGGTGCCAGCGTCCCAAGTATAGGCCGGCTTGGTTCTCGATGGAAGTGTCGCGGGTGAGGGGTACCTCCCTCAACCATCTGGCTAGATTGGTGACTTCGTGCAAGAAAGCTCCGGTGTCTTTGGGGTCTTTCAAAGCATCCACATAGAGTTGGTATGCATAGGATGACTCGGTGACTGACCTCGACTGGGTCATCTCCCAGTGACCGTCCATGTCCACGCGGGGCAGACTGAGAATCTGCCTCCATATAGCCTTAGCATTGTGGGGTTCGTTCATGAATCGACTATACAGTTGGGCCAAGCAGACGTCGAGACAAACCACAACGGTAGACCGCAGATCCTGCAACGCAGCTGCCCTTGCGTGTCGATATCGATCCGCCAGCCATTCTAAAGACCCCATGGCGTGGGCAGCAGTCGCACAGGCCTCGAGAAAGCGACTGTCCGCCCTTCTGTACTGGATGAGGCAGTCATCCAGAAACGTCTCAGTATGGTGCTCAGGTTCACAGTCCATCGACCTCAGCAAGCGCACTATTTTCCCATAATTTCTATATGGGGGCATGGTGAGTTGGTAAACTAATGCTTCGGCAAGTTTGCGAATCCGAATGCTGTAGGATCCCAGCTGTAAGCACGAGTGGAGCCATGTTGCAGCCTCGAGACAATCGCCTTGTTCGAAATACAACTCCGACAGAGTCAATCGCAGCCTTGACAGACTGTGTGGCGACACCAGCATGTCAAGATCGGAGTCCTCATGGCCGGGCTCCTGCTGTTCGAGAAGTGACTTCGTGTACAGTTTCTCGGTTTCGACGTAAATGTCGATTGCTTCGCTGCGCTTGTGTTGTTTCAGGTAAATTCGAGCAATGTCCAAACTGGCAGCGACTGATTTCGGTTGCAGGCTCAGCGACATCTCCGCATAATGTTTTGCATCGTCCAGATGCCCTAGATTGGAGAGGCAGCTCCCGACCCTTTCATGCCACAGCGCGTCTTCTTCCAGCTTCGTCCATCGAGCGGCCTCAAGCACGATTTCTGTACTGGGCGTCTCGCGCATAATTTTCACATCGCCGTCTTCGGAGATGATTTTGACCGCCCACAGGAGACGGAAGCACTCCGACGCAGTCCAGGCGCTCTCCTTCAGCCAACCCTCAGCGGCATATTCACCCATGACTGAGAAGATGCCGCCCGGCTTTTGGCGACAGGATGACAGCCATTCTGTAATCTCGTCATCTCCTTGGTCGGCTGAACATGATGTATCATTCAAGAGACCTTCGATGAGGCGGTAATCCCCAGCAGCGAAGAACTCCCAGTCATCCGGGTTCAGCCAATGTACGCAGTCAGGAGCTGACAGTAGTCTGCGGAATAAAGATGTTATCTCGCGTTTGCTGTGTGGATCGAGCTGGTCGTTGCTGATCAGATGCCTCAGATAACTCAGCCACTGATTCTGCGCATAAATAATAAGTGAGACCCTTCCGTCCTTGTTCTCATCCTCCGCAATGCCGTCTTGGAACAGCTTCAGGCAGCGTATTAGGACCTGGGTCCGCGCCTCAATGATATTCACACCAACAGGCACAGAGCCAGAGCTATCGCGCACCTTTCCGTAAGCGGGATTGCGGAGGTACTCGCCGATCGATGCATGGCGGAAAACGACACGAGTGGTCTCCTTGTTGGACTGAAATTCGAGGAGATCATCGCTCGTCCGACCCTCGGCGAGATAGGCTGCGACCTCTGCACCCTGAAGGTCGGCTGTAGTCAGGCCATCGTCTCGAAGGAGGAGAAAGAACGAAGCGTATTGTACTCGGAGCATGGTCTCAAGGTCAAAGACTCCATCCCCGCCCGGCGAATCGTACTGCAGAATGTAGTCCAGCTGACGCAAACTCAGTGGAACATCTGAGCAAGCCAGCCATGCAAGCATCGTGTTCAAATTCTCCGCTTCTTCTGGGTCAAGTTTCGCGCTGAAGCCTCGCAGAACATGCTCCAGCATCTCATCCAATCCCCTCGGGGCTCTTTGCAGGCTATCCAGCATACTGCTCGCTCGCGTCTTCCGGCTCAACTCGCGCAGCATCAGGTCGGCCCACAGAAACATCCCTTGGGATTTTTCGATGAGTTTGTCTTGGACTTTTGCTGAGAGATCTCGAGGAATGCGACTCAAGATACGAGTTCGTCGCATGGTGGTTTCGATTAATGCTCGGATGTCAGCAGAGTTCTTCGCTGCGTCAACGTGAATGCAAGGTATGGTGTTGATCGTTTCATTGAGCTCAGCGTAAATCTCAGGCCTTCCGACTAGTAGAATCTTGATCTGAGAGGCTATAGATGGTCAGTCTGTGAAGAGAATCGGCTTGTGCGAGTACTCACCACTCCCGGAAGGTAGATCTGACAGCAGCTCGAAGAACTGCTCCCGATCCGCCTGAAAGGCTTCGTCGAGACCATCCAATACAAGGACCACCCGACCAGTTGTTCTTCGCTGCACCATATAGTGCTGAGTGTATAGCAATCTCCACGTACTGCGAATAGTCTTGATATCATCTGGAGAGCTGAGGTGGGCTTCAAGATATGCCTTGTACGCGGCGTTGTTAAGGTAAACCTGGTGAGCGCAATCCCGCAGTGCCTGGCTGAATGACTTGGTCTCAGTGTCACTGTTACTGAAGAAGAAATACGCGATCGAGCCACCGCTGCTTCCGCTCCCAGGTTGCAGCTCGTTTAGAAAGGAGATAACGCGTTGCGAAAGGACCGATTTCCCGCTGCCCGGACTCCCACAGACAGCCAACATCGGTGTCTGCCCCTCATCAGCTACCCATTGTCGAAACAACGGTTCTGCAAGAATCCAGTCTGCCGTCCCCGCCACCCTCTTCTTTGCCAGACTCTGATACGCATCGGCTGGGTGTACCGAGGGCTTGAGAATCTCCCGGATGGCTGTCGGTGATTTCTCCTGCCTGGCCGACGACGCTGTCACCGTCTCGCGCACCTTGTGCATTTCCTCCCGGAACTCATTACGAAAATTCTCCTGTCCCAGGACTAATACCCCCAAGTCATCGCTGACCTGGTCCATCTGATGCGCGGTGCGCTTCGTTTCCGCCCATGTCTCCGCCGCGACCAGCCGGTTCTCACTCTGGCACAGCTTCTCCAGTTGGTTGAGGAGACCCTGCAGCTTCTCATCGCGACCCAAGACCGCGTTCTTCGCGAAGGCCAGAGTGCGACCCAGCGTTCCACCCCAGATGATCTTGACGGAGCGACCAAAGACTTCCAGCAGAATTACGAGGATAGTCACCAGCGTGCTGCGGAGCTCGGGTGTCGCCTGACTTACAGCATAGATCTTGAGCCGTGCGAGGAAGTCCTGTTTTCCTGACTCCTGTCAGGTTCCGATATACCGTATCTCGGAGGATCGGGTGCAGACCTTGAGGGTCTCGATGAGACCAATAATGGAATCATAGAGCGACGATACGCCACGGGCAGCATCAATCAACAACGTCAGGGCGGCAAAACATGCAGCGCTGGGCGGAAATACCACCGAGGTCCCCGTGGAGATGACGTTGGTGAGTGATTCGATCGGTTGACACAGTGTACTGAGGTTGTGGAACAGCACAGAGCGCTTCTCCCGGAAAGAGAGAAAGTCGGTGTTTCTAGCGTCGAGGAGCAGGAGCAGGTCGTCAGCTGAAGCGGGGTTGGGAAATGCGGGGCTGTCGAGGTCATGGCCTGTGATGGACTTGTAGCGCGCTTTGGCTTGATCCCAAAGGTAATCAAAGTGTTCTGGTTGGGCCATGAATCAAGATTTCTGGTCGGGAGTTAGGGCTAATGGAGAGCAGGGTAGGGAAGGTAGGGCTGTAAAGAGAGCAGAAGGTGAGTGAGTGAGCGAGTGAGGGTGAATGCAGTGAGGGGTAAACTTAGAGCATCCCATGGGTGGCGGGCGGCTGATCCCGAAGCTGACTAGCGTGTCGGTATGTGACAACGCCATGCAGAAATTAGTCTTGGTCAATTCTTGCTTAATCTGTATGTAGATGCTTGCTATGCATGCTTCATTGTACCTACATATCTAGTTCACTTCGCTTAGGCTCGATAACTCGATCATCTCCGGAGACGACTGGTGCCAAGACCCGAGTGTACATTCTTCAGCAGCTTTACTTTCGGTCAAATATCGGCGTAGCGAGCCTCCAGAAGACCTCATTTGCTGGTATCTCCTTTACCAAGACTTCCAAGACCCGGCTAGCAGCGGCCAAGGCCCGTGCCGAATCGGGATGTAGGTGACTCTAAGCGAGGAACAATATGCCTATAAAGCACCACGTCTCTTCAGGCATTTCTTGATCGCACTGCAGCCAGCTCAAGAAGATAACAGCCATGAAGAGCTCTTCTATCCTCGCGCTCGCCGGGTTGCTGACCTCCGTGGCCGGCCATGGCTATCTCACTATCCCATCTAGCAGAACCCGACTAGGGTTTGAGGTATAGCGCTCCCCTCTACTTTTCTGTCCTATACTGAGTGAACGGAACGTAGGCTGGTATCGACACATGCCCCGAGTGTGCTATCCTCGAGCCTGTTACCGCATGGCCAGATCTCGAGGAGGCCCAGGTTGGCCGCTCCGGACCATGCGGATATAATGCCAGGGTGAGTGTCGACTACAATCAGCCCAGCGACAACTGGGGTAACTCGGTCGTCGCGACCTACACGGCTGGGGACACCATCGAAGTGCAATGGTGTGTCGACCACAACGGTGACCACGGCGGCATGTTCACCTACGGTATCTGCACGAACCAAACACTCGTCGACCTCTTCCTTGACCCGGATTATCTGCCGACCAACGACGAAAAGCAAGCTGCTGAGGACTGCTTCCTGGCGGGTGAGCTGAAGTGCACCGACGTGAGCGGCCAGACGTGCGGCTACAACCCCGACTGCACGTCGGACCAGGCCTGTTATCGCAACGACTGGTTCACATGCAATGCGTTCAACGCAGACACGAACCGCGGCTGTGAGGGGGTGGACGGAGCAGCGCTGAATTCCTGCACGACCACAATCGCAGGCGGATACACTGTGACCAAAAAGATTAAGGTGGGTGGACTCGTGCATCTTCTCCATCAAGCAAATACTAATACTGGGAGCTATCTAGCTTCCCAACTACTCCTCCGACCATACCCTGCTTCGATGGAGATGGAACAGCTACCAGACCGCGCAGGTCTATCTCGGGTGCGCCGATATCGCCATCACCGGCGGGTCAGGCTCCGGCTCCTCCAGCTCGTCATCATCTTCGAGCAGCAGCACCAGTAGCACGACTAGCAAGACTAGCAGCACGACTACGAAGACCTCCAGCACAACTACTTCCGCGACCTGCACCGCCGCTACCAGCGTTGCGGTCACCTTCAACGAGCTGGTCACGACGACATACGGCGAGAATATTTTCCTGACCGGATCGATCAGCCAGCTGAGCTCGTGGGACACCTCCTCCGCAATCGCACTCTCGGCCTCCTCGTACACCTCCTCCAACCCCCTGTGGACAACCACGGTCACGCTCCCCGCTGGCACGACTTTCGAGTACAAGTTCATTAAGAAGGAGTCCGACGGGACGGTGGTATGGGAGAGCGATCCGAACCGGTCGTACACTGTGCCGACCGGCTGCGCGACTGCGGCAACGGTGACTGCCACTTGGAGGTAGAAGTGTCTATCAGATTCAGGGCCGATGCAGACATGTCGGATGGCCGTGACCCGCGACATGGAGATAGACCTCTGTGCTGTGGGTGAGTTGGTCGAACTAGGTTCTACAGTTGAACCTATATGAAGCAAGCAGTTTTCATACTTTCGATACCAACGTACAAAACTCCTGTCTATAGAGGTGATGAGCCTCTGAAAGTAGTGACGGCTCGGTCTACATCTTGTTTTTGATGTGTAGATGCAAACCAGCACACGTGGCAGAGCCTAGAACAGGATTCATTGACAATCGAATGCATTCCTAATTATCATTGTCTAACCTAATAACCACTCGTTCTGTAGTATAATGGTTTGGTTCATTTGTCCAGGGTACTTGCAGGATGTAATACAAGCCTAAGAGCAACTGGAACCTGTCTAATGTACTTAGGGCGCGGCCGGAAAATATACATCATAGCAGGCCAAGGGGGTCTGTATAGAGCCTTTTCTACTGTTAATAATAGTAGTATTTAGTTATAAAGAGTGATTATTAGTTATTATACAGTTGTAATACAGTTACAATACAGTTATAGTATAGTTAGAATACAGTTATAGTAGTAAAAAATAGTTTTAAAATAATAAATATTGTTATATAATAGAAAGAGTATATTATAGAACTGTATATAACTAATATTAAAAATAGATTATTTAATAATTAATTTTAATACTAATAGTTATCTTAAATATTATAGAAGTTTCTTATAGTTTATTTTTATATTAAATTAGTTATTTTTCTATTCTTTAACTATAGGTTAAGAAGTAATAATAATATTATTAAGATTTTTAAATATATAAAATAATATTTTAAAATATAAAAATAATAGAAATCTTTATAATATTTTATATAAAGTTAATATTCCATATATATTATATTAAAATTATTAAGGTTAGAAAAGTATAAATAAACTTTTATAAAAAATCTAATATAAATACTTTTTTAATATTAGGATTAGGATTTATTAGAGCCTATTTACTTAAATATTTAAAATAAAAAAGTATTAATAAAAGATCTTTTTAAATTATTTATAAAGATTTTATAAGAAGAAATATAAAATATTAATAATTAAAATAGTATATAATCCCATAAGAAAAATAAAATAGAATAAAATAATATTAAATAAATAATCGATTATAAAGTAGATAGAAACTAATAAATATTAATAAATATAATATAAAAAATATAAAAAATTATAAACTAATTATTTAGAAATCTTAATATAACTCTAAAAAAATAATATTATACTATTATACTGGATTAGAATATTTTAAGAATACTTTATTAAATATATTAATAAAAATATCTTAAAAATTTAATTTATTAAATAGACTCTTAGTTTTTTAAAATCAAGTTATCTAAACAGAATATATTTTTTAATTATAGAATTATATTTATTCGGTAGAATATAATAATTTAAAAACTATAAATATAACTGGTAAAGCTTTAAGATCGATTAAATTTAAATAAAAAAGTTATAATTCTAAATACTATTAAATCCAAGTTGCAGAAACTATTAAATCTAATTTATTTAAAAAAAATAGATTATAAGATTATATAGCAAGACCTGATCTGTCCAGATCTTATAAATTCTAAAAATAAAAGTAAAAGTAATTAGAGTTAAGATTCTAGATAATAAAAAAATTATTTTATATTTATTTATATTTTTATTCTTTATTTAATATATTATAGTTTATTAATAGCTTATACTTTATAATAAATAATAAAAAATATATTCTAATATAAATATTTGAAACAGTAAGATTTTAGAATTATTTATTTTTTAAAATTAGTAGTTTATCTATAAACAGTTAGCCAGTTATTTATATTATAGAAAATAAGATATATTACTATTAAATATAAATTTTTTTAAATCTTAAGATTTAAGTAATAAAGTAATTATAATAAAATACTAAAAAGCTTTTTAATTATATATAATAAATCGGAATATTATTAAGATTAGAATAATATAATATATTAAAGTTGTTAAAATTTTTTAAATAATAACAGTACAGATCCAGATAATATATTCTAATAATAAACTTAGTTTAATTTATAGATAAAGTATTAGAAGTAAAACTAAAATATATTTAAAATATTTTTAATAAAACTAAGTTTTATTAGTTTTATATTATAAGACTAGTAAAAGTAGAATAAGTACTTATTCAAGTTCGAATAATATTTATATTTAAAAATATTTAAGTACTGGCAGACGAGACTAATAAATAAATCTAATAATTTTTTAAAATACTATAAAATATTTCTTTATATTTTTTAGATTTAAAATTTAAAGTATAAAATTTTAAAAACAGAGACTAAGACTCTTCTAATCTAAATAAAAAATATTATATAGTCGACTAAAAATAAGATTTAATAATAATATAAGTAATTTAAATAATAATAAATAAAATAATAAACTTTTTAAACTAAGAAACTAAATCTATTTAATAAATAAGAAAAAACTCTTTATATACTTTTAGAATAACTTAATCTTAAAATAATATTAACTGTATAAAAAAGAGTTAAATTTTAAGTTATATCTACTATTTTTTAAATAATAGTAAATATAATATCTAAATTTAGTACTATAACTTTAAGTATTAGAATTTTTTACTTATTAAAATATATTACCGGTAAATATAATAATAAATATAATAATAACTGTGCGTACTCTATAAAGATATATATAAAATTTTTAAAAAAAAATTTAGATCTTTTTTTAAAATATTTAAATATTATTTTCTATTTTTATACTATAAGAACCCAGTATTAGAATAAAAAAATTATTTAAATAATATTATTTCTGGTAAGTTAATTCTGCTGGAATAAAATAAAAAGTTTTTAAAACTTTATATATATTTTAATATACTTTAAAATTATTAATAAATAGTAGAAATAGGATTAATCGGATATTAGACTGCTCGGATAACTACTAAAAATAGCTATATTTATAATATTTAATTTTTAATTTTATTCGAAGAAAATATATTTTAATATATTATCGAAACTTGCAAGTAGGTAAATAAAGTATATAAAAAATAATAATTAAATTATTATTTAAAATAGTCTAATAAAAGAATATAAAATTAATTTATTTTAAAACTAATAATATTAAGATCTCTAAATACTCTTAATATTTAACTAAAAAGTAAGAATAGTTATAATCTAGTTTAAAAAAACCAGAATAGTTTTTACAAAGTCTAAATAGTTAGTATTATTCTAATACTAATTATATAGTTAGAATAATCTAATTACCGGTAAAAAAGAATATTTGTTTATTAAGTTTTATAAAAATAATCTAATTATATTAAACAGGAACTTTATAGTCTTAGAGTATCTTATAATTTATTTAAATAAAATTATCTAGTAGTAATAAATCTTTATTAAAAAAAAATATATATTTATTAGATATAATTACTAGAAAGAACCCCTATATATAAAAATATTAAAGTTTAACTAGATTATTAGAGTACTTAGTTATTTTAAAATATAGTTTTTTCTAGCCAAGCTAAGATAATAAAATATAATAAAATAGTTCTAAAAGATTATATATAATTTAGAATTCTTTTAGAATTTTCTTAATAAGATTTTTTTTAGATAATAACCGAGAAGAGGACTATATTATTAGATTAATATTAACTTTATATTTTTTAGTTAAAAGAAGAAGTAAGAATTTTTTAACAGCTTGTTTAAGAATATCCAGCTTTTTTAAAAAAGTTTAAACCAAAGAATTATTAAATAACTAAAATATTTATATTAAGCTAGTATAGTTTTCTTAAGAAATCTCTGTACTAAAAGCCCAGATTTTAAAAATAAGAAAAAAATTAGATAGAGAGTCTGTAGATAAAATTAAAAGCTATTTATAAAAAACTAATTTAACAGACTTCTATTTATTATAGGCTTAAGATAAGAAGAGTATTCTAGAAGAAAATATAACCTATTTTAAGATATATATATTTCTATTAAATAAATATTATCGGTATTATTAAGAGAGGTATTATTAAGAAAGATATTATTAAGAAAGATATTATTAAAAAAAATATTATTAAAAAAGATATTATTAAGGAAGATATTATTAAGAAAGATATTATTAAAAAAAATATTATTAAAAAAGATATTATTAAAAAAGATATTATTAAGAGAGGTATTATTGAGAGAGGTATTATTAAGAGAGATATTATTAAAAAAAATATTATCAAGAAAGATATCATTAAGAAAAATATTATTAAAAAAGATATTATTAAGAAAGATATTATTAAGAAAGATATTATTAAGAAAGATATTATTAAGAAAGATATTATTAAGAAAGATATTATCGAAAAAAATATTATTAAGAAATATATTATTAAGGGATATATTATCAAGAAAGATATTATTAAAAAAAATATTTAAGTTTATTATATATTAAATTATTAATAATATATAAAATATTAATAGAAGAAAGACTTGGTATTAGTCTAATACTAGAATATTCTTACTATCAGATTTCTGTTTGTTAAATAAATAGAAAGTCTTAGTTTCTAAATAAATAAAAAGTTAGTTGAATTGTAGATATAATAAAAAAGAGGATATACTTAATAAAACTATCTAACTAGATATTTTGATTTTTAGACTATTAGACCAGCGAAAAATATAAAAGCCTGATTCTTTTATTTAAGATATATTTTTAGCCGTAAAAAGAATTAATATATAAAATAACTAAAAAGCTTAAAGTAATAGAATAAGAGAAAAAGACTACTAGTAATATAGTATCTACTAAAAAAAAAAAATAGAGTTTATAAAAAAATAGAATTAAATCTTTTTTTTTTTAATAAACTATATAATAATAATAATACAAGTTAGATTACTATTATAAAATTAATAAAGATATATTATTATAAAAATATTAATAAAATATTAAGTTTAAGAATTATAAATATTAATTTAGAAGTAGAAAAAATAGATATAAAATATATTTACAAATATCTTATAATATATTTAAAAAATAGACTTATAGTATTATACTATTAATTAAGATTAAGATATATTTATATATTTTAGTATACTAAGTAGTAATACTAGTAATTAAAAAAATATAAAAATATCTTTAAGTTATTAATTATTACTATTTAATATTATTAGTAAGTAGTATTAAGAATAGTTATTATATTCTTTTTAATTATAATATTTAAAAAAAGTTTATTTATTTTATTTATATATTGTAATATGCTTTTCTAAAAACTTATTTTTTTAATATAAAGTTAAAAAAGATAATTTTAATATTTTTATAAAATAATTTAAAAAAATTGCTGTAGAGGACTACTAAAAAAATATAAAAACTATTTATTTTATTTTCTAGATTATAAATATATATTTTATTTTTTATATAATTTGTATTTTTTATATATACTATAATTATAATATAGTTATTTATTTTTATACTTTATTTTTCTATACCCAAATCCTTATATTTATACGAAAATAAAAAAGTAAAAATAAATATACAGTTTTTTACTAGACTTAACAAAGCAGTAAAATAAAAAAAACTTAAGATTTTTAATAAAAAGCTGCTTAATATAAAAACAGCAGATAATATTAATATTCTTAATTTTAACAGTCTTAAGAATCTGTAGGAATTTATTAGAAATATATTATTATTAAAAATCTTTAAAAAAAAAACAGTAGTAATAAAATATATATAAATAAAACTAAAACAGACACAGTAGCAGACAGTTATATTTTAATAAAAAATTTTAATAATTTTAGTATAGTTTATCTTACAGAACTTTTTATATATATTATATAAATACCAAAGTACGAGTTGTAGCGGAACTAGATATTAAAATTTTTAATTTTAAAAAAATATTTTTTATTAATCTAAAAAAAAATTAAGTATTAGCTGATATTTGCTATTAACTTTTTTACAGACAGATATTATAAATATATTATATTAAAACTAATAATTTTATTATTAGTTTTTTTAATTTTATAAAGCTAGATCAGAAAATACTAGAACTATAATTTAATAATAATAATATTAGATATAAAAATATATATATAGTACAGCTTAAATATAAAATTAGCTTTAGTAAATAAATTAATATTTAATAATCTAATATTTTTAGAAATATTCTATTAATTTTAGTTAGAAAATTAATCTAATAGTTTAAGTTAAAAAGCTGCTTAATAAAACTGCAACTTAATAATAATAATATTAGATATTAAAGTATATATATACTAAGTATAGCTTAAATATAGAATTGGTCTTACTTAATAAATAAATAAATAAAATTAAATAATAATATTTTTTTTATAATAAAAAACTAAGTTTAAGAACTAATCGAAAAAAAAATAAAAAAAAAATTAGATATATTTTTTAATAGTTTTTTTAAATTTTAAATTAAGCTTATTTTTTTATTCTATTTTTTAAGCTGTATTAGAGGCCTTATTAGAATTACTAATATTAAAAAGATTATATATAAAAGAATTTATAGTTATTTTTTTATTTAGCTTGTTATTTATATTAATTTAATTCTAATAATTCTAAATCTGTATATCTAAAACTGCTTAAAAAAAATCTATAATAAATAGTTTCTAAAACTTTTTATATATATATAAGCTGTTAAATATTTTTATTAAATACTTATAATCCTATTTATATATCTAAATAATATAGTTATATTTTTTTTTTTTAATAATTTTAAATATTAATTACAGTTTGGTATGCTGCTTTGTTAAATAAGCCTAAGTTATAAGTTAAAATATATTATTTAAGAATCTAATTAGTTAATTTATAATAAGAAGATTAAAGATTTTTAGATTTATATTTAAGCTATTTTTATTTTAATTTTAAGTAGTTATTAATAGAAACTGCTTTTTATACCCAGATAAAAATATTTACTAACCAGCGAATTTTATAGATTAAATTAAATATTTAATATAATTAGTTAAAATTATTATACTATTTAATATAATTTTTCTACTTTAAAAACAGACAGTTAAACTATTTATAAGCTTATTACTCTATAAAATATAAGATTCGGAATTTTTATATTTTAAATAGTTTTTAAATTTGTTTTTCTATTTTTTAGTATATTAAATAGCTTGGTTTTAATTTTTTAAATATTATTTCTATTAGCTATTAAAGTTGGAAATTATTAAGACTTAAAAAAAACTACTAGCAAGTAAATTATATTAACTTAGTCTAAGCTTTAGAATTTTTTAATTATTATTAGTTGTGGCTTTCAGATTTTAATAAAAAGATTAAAATCTAAATAATAAAATCTAATTTAAACTAGAATAAAAATAAAAAATCACTTTTAAAAAAAACAGAATTATAAGCAGTTTTAGATATTTAGATATTTTAAATAAAATATTAAAATTTTTGATTTTCTATTTTTAAAAGTTCAGAAAAGTTTTTTTAATAATTAGAAAAAAGATATAAAAACTCTGAATCTAATAATAAATATCTTATTAGTCTAGAACCAGATAATACCGGATTTGATTAAATAATTCTTTAAAAATTTTCTATTTTTTTAATTTATTATAATATACGCTGGAAAGTAGATTATAATATAATTAGAAAATTTTAAATTTTTATTATAGATTTTAAAAACTAATCTTACTGCTGAGATTAAAATAATTTATATAGATTAAGCTCTTTTAAAAATTTTAGAATTTAAGAACTATTTTAAATAGACTTTTTATTAAAAATATAAATAAAAGCAGTCTTCTATCTTTTTATTTTCTGTAATACTAGCTGATTTTAAGCGTTTTTTAGATTAGATTTTTTTTCTGACTGTTATAACTAATTAGTACTATATACTGTTTAGCTAAATATTATTAAATATTATATATCTATATATATTCTGATTTTTAAGAATTATCTATATATACAGTATTAACTAATAATTATAATCTAAAGTCTAAACTAATTTTAGTATAGAATCTAATATTAAAATAAATAAGATATATTTATTTTATTATATAATAGATTCTAGTAGTTAGACTGTCTCTTTTTAATATTTATTTTTTTTTTTAGAATTTGATTTATTTATTAGTATATTAAGTTAGATTTAAAACATACCTAGTTAATACTAGAAAATTATTTAAATTCTAATTCTTATACGTTGTTTTATATTTTATATTTTTAATTATATAATTTTTTAGACTTTATAATATAATTTTATTTTTTATATTATAAATATATACTTATCTGAGATATGTTTTATATATAATAAGTTGCTATATTTTAGAAGTTTATTTTTATTAAAAAAATATATATTAAGCTAATATATTTCTCTTTAAATAAATTAATAAATTAGGGGGGACTTGGATTAAGCTAATTTAAATATCTTTTAGAAAGTAATCTGCTTGGATATATTTCTAATAATTTATTTAGTATTTTTTTTTTAGTATTAGTATTTTTTTTTCTAATATTAGTAGTTTTTTTTTTAGTAATAATATTCTTTTTTCCAGCAGCAGCAGTCTTTTTAATATTATTAGTATTTTTTTTTCTAATATTAGTAGTCTTTTCTTTAGTAGTAGTATTTTTTTTTTAATATTAATATTCTTTTTTTTAGTATTAGCAGTCTTTATTCTGATTTTATTATTTTTTTTTATCTTTTTATATAGATTTTGTTTTTTAGTATTTCTAAAGTCTTCGGAAGCTATATTTTTAAGTAAAAAAATAAAAATTTTAAAAACTTATTTAAAATTAGTAATATTACTTTTTTTAGAAGATATTCTATCTTCGAGATATATTATCTTATTATTTTTTATAATAATTTTAAGTATACTAATATCTTTTTTTTTAGAATTTAGAATTAATATTAAAGACTCTGATAGTTTAATTATTAAGCTAAAAAGAACTTTATTATTTAACCGATTATTTAATATTACCTGAAATATATTAAGAATATAATACTTAAAAATATAAATAATCTTTTTTTAATCTAACTACTAAAAATATTTTATAGCCTGTTCTTCTTGGGCGTATAATAATAGTATATTAAAAAAATATATATTTTAGTAAAATTTCTAAAAATTAAGACCGGTCGAGTTAAGTTAAAAAAATATAATTAGAATTATATATTTCTTAGGCTTTTTTATAAAATATATAATAATATTAGTTTTTTTTTTATTATTAGATTACTGTAGATTATCTCTGTATTAAATCCGGTTTTTTATAAAGTTATTAAAATATAGAACTCTTTTTTTAAAAATTATATTTATATAATTAACTTTTTTTTTTAAATTATATTAATATATACAAAACTCTTAATATAATTTATATTTTTAATACTTTTCGGATAAGTATAGCTAGTTACTCTGTATCTATTTATAAATTATTTCTGTTTTTCTACTAAGATTTAGATTATATATAGAATATCTTAATAATAATAGTATTTTTAACTTGTTTCTGTTCTTATAAATATTATATCTATTTAGATACTAGCTTGCGTTTCTTTTATAAATTAACTGTTTTAAAAAAATCTGTTTTTAGAAGAGTCGGCTTAAATAAAATCATACTAAATTATAAGACTTTTAAAATTAATTAATAAAAATATACTATAGTCTACTAGTACTGTGGATTTTCTCTGTCTAACTAGTTAAGTATTATAATATAGTAATTTTTAATTTAGTAAGTTTTATAGACTTCTTATTTTTTAGAATTAAACTTTATATTAAATATTTTATATATTATAGAAGGAATATTTTTACTAATTATCTGGCTACTTTTAAATAGAATTATAAATATAAGAATTTTTTAGATTATTAAATATTTTAGAAGAGTATAAAACCATATTAATTATATTTTTTTATTTAGATCTGTATAAATAATATATTTTTTAAGAAAAATCTTACTAAAAATAAGATTTATATAATAAATATCTAAAAATATAGTTAGAGTCTTTTTTATAGCTATTAATTTTATTATCTTAGATATTAAATATTTTTTAAAAAGTAATTATAAGTATCTAATAAAATTATTATTATAGTTATTAAAAAAAATATTACTATAAATAAAAAATTAAAGTTGTTTTTAATCTATTATACAGTCTGGGATATTTTTAATATCTTATTATATAGATTATAAGTCTTATTTAGAATAATAAGCTTAAAATAATTTTTAATATTATTAGAATAATTTTTTGGATAATTTTCTTTATTTTTAAACTTATTTTTATACTTATATATATATTAGGCTTTAATATCTAAAATATTATAACAGCTTTTAAATATATTATAACTACTTAATATAACTATTAGATATTATTTTTATTTAATAAAGATTTTATAGTCAGCTGTTAGCTTACTATTAATTTATCTAATATTTTTCTAGTTTTATATTTTTTTATAATATATATATAGTACTAACTGCTTTATAATACTTAGAATCTCGGTCTGCTATTAGTAAATTAAATATAATAATATTAATATTAGAATCGGTTTTTTTAGTTTTTTTGTAGTAAATTTATTTTTAGACTTAGTCTTTTTTTTAAAATATACTATATACTTCTAAAAATTAGTTATAAAAATCTAATATTAAGATCTTCTAAATTACTTACTATAAGAATAATACTAATAAATTATTATATTTTTTTTAGTCTAATTATATCTACTAGTAATACTTTTTATATTATTTTCTTAATTATAATCTTAATAATAGTCTAGATTCTAACAGATTATTAGAATTTTAATATTATAAATATAACTATATCCAGTAAATACAGATACTTCGAATTTTTAATTTTAAGATTTTAGCAGGCTTTTAAATAATTTTTTTTTTAATAGTTAAGATTATTAATAGATTATTAGATTTACTCCAGCTTTTTAAGCTTTTTAAAAATAATTTTTATTAGATTATTTTTTTTATTTATTATTAGTAGAGCTTTAAAATCGGATATAACTAAGTATTTTAATATTTTAAAAATATTATTTTTAATATTTTTAGTAAATTTTTTAAGATTATTTTTATTTTTATTCTTATTTATTTTTTCGACGAGTCTTTCGGTTTTAATAAAATCTTTTAGCTTATTTAAAATTAGTATTTAATTTATTTTTACTGCTAACTAAAAAAACTCAGTCGGATTATAGATATTTAATTTATAGAAGAGTTATAGTTATTTTTTTTTATTTAAAATCTTAGCTTATTACTAGAGCTTGTTTTTACTAAGATTTAATTTAGAAACTTCGGTTTCTAAGTTTTTTATATTATTAAATAGTTTTATTACTATTTTTTCTGTATTCGTCTTTCTTTTTTTTTTAATATAATAATTTGACTTTCTAGTCTTATACAGATTTGTATCTTTTATAAGAATTTTTTATATTAATCTAATATTTAATATTCTTAATTATTTTATTTATTTTTAAAGTAAATAGTTTTAAAGACAAAGATTTCTTCTAACTTTTAATTAATTTAATTGGATAAGTATATTATAATAAAAATAATATAAATCTTTTAGACAGTTTTTTTTTTTTTATTATTATTTATATTCTGCCGGAAGAAAATATCTTTATAATTTGTTTTATTAGTATACTTTACTGTCTATAAAAAACAAGTAAGATAATTAGTTTTATTTTAGTTTTATTTATTTAAAATAAATATTAAGAATTATTATTATTTATTTATTTTATTACAGACTAAATATTTTTATACTATTTTTAGTAAGATGTTTTTTTTTTTTTTTATATATTTTAAGCAGTTGTCTTATAGTTTAATCTAATATAACTTAATTAATAATAATTTTAGCTAGTTAAGCTATGATTTATATAAAATTAAATATAATATCTTCTATAATTTTATATATTTTTTTCTAAAATTAAGTTCTGTTATTTATTTATTTTTATTTCTATTATTATTATTTAAATATATATTATCTAAAAGCTTTTTATATATAGCTAATAAGTAGATTAACTTACTATACAGCCCGGTTATATTACTAGATATTATAAAGAATTATTATATATTACAGAAGATTACTATATATTATAACAAAAAAAAAATATTATTATATATTATAAAAGATTACTGGACGTTGCTCTATAATTTTAAAAACTATTTATAAAAAGATATTAAAATCTTAGTTTTAAAGCTAAAATAGATACTAAAATTTAATTTTACTTATTTTACTTACAGATAAAAGAAGATAGATATTAAAAATATTAAAAATATAAACTTTAAAATATATTTAAAAAGATAAAAAGATTAGTATAGAGAATAAAAAAATAAAAAAAAGTTAATAAAAAAAATAAAAAAATAGAGAAAGATTAGTATAAAAAATAAGAAAATAAGTAATAAAAAATATAAAAGTTAAAATATATTATATAAAAAAGAGATTTTAGCCTTTAATAAATAATTATATATATAAGAAATTAGAAAGACTATATTAAGAAAAAAATAAATAGTAAAGTAAGATTTCGATAAGATAATATCTATTTTTAGTAAGATTTTAATAAAATAATATCTATTTTTAGTAAGATTTAGATAAGATTATATTTACTTATATTTTAATTTACAAAGTAGAATAGTTATAATAATAGTTTAAATTACTATTATAAATAAGTATAAATAAAAAATATAATAGTTAATATAATTCTAAGATTAAAGTATATTATAATAGTAAATAATATAAAAACTATTTTAAATCTAGTAAAAAAGGTATAGTTTTAATATAATCTATTATTTATATAAAAATTAGTACTTCTAGATTTAAAGGGCTTATAATTAGTCAGAATTTTATACAACTTTATTATAACTCTATATAACCGGAGCAAACCGCAGTACAACCACTGTAACTTACCCCCTCGGCCCGCTATGATCGATAATCTCCCAGTACTGAACCTCTCACTTCATTCTATCCTAGGCTTCTGTAAACAGATAAATTGACTATGTTATTAAATATATTTAGAATGTTCAATGCCAGTCAAAATTCAATGTAATTGGCAGGATGTCTAAATCTAAGCCAATCCAGACAGACACGGTCGACAATATACTGTCATAGAGTATAGAAGACCATTGCGGCCTCTCGGCAAATGAAACCTCCCTGTAAAATATTCTCACCGCAGCGGTCATCCGTATTCAGGCCAAATGGAGACAGCAACAATAAGCCAGCGAGTGATCTGCAGCCCTGCTCTCGTCACACACACCTGCATAAGTAAGCGTGCTTACTATCACGTGGTCTGTGCCCAGGGCGACTGAATGAGGGGTTGCAAAGGCAAACATTCAGCCGCATCAAATGCTATCCGTCTTGGGGCATTTTCACCGTTCGCATGCGGCCCCTTTCAATTGTGGATAATGGCTGACGCTATCTCCATAACGTCCCTGATTATCGATGTTGGCGATCTCATCCATCGCCTCCTAACATACGCCAAGAAAGTCCGTGATGCGAGCTCCGACATCCGCCGACTGACCGAGGAACTCTTCGGTCTCAAAGGGATCCTGGAACACCTGAGCTCGCAGTTTGAGTCTTCCTCGCCGCCAGAGACAGAAAAATTGGCTTCAGCTGCCCCTGAGCCGCTGAAAAGCACACTGGACAAGGCAAGCGAGTCGGTCCAATTCCTCCTTCAAGACCTAGAAGAGCCAGCAAGCAGGTTGAGGAGATTGAAACAAAAGCTGGAGTGGCCGTTCACCCAGGAACAATTCACTACCCACCTCACTCGCCTAGAACGAGTGAAATCTTGGCTGATTCTCCTTCCCACAAGCGATAACCTTGCTTTTCAGCGAGATCTCCACGGAAAGATAACAAGGCTGGCAAGGTCCCTGGAGGTAGACCTTAAGATACGAGATGACGAGAAAACTCGCGCGGCGCATAACGAACTGCTTCGATGGTTAGTCCCGGTCAGCCCGTTCAGTATCCACCAGCAAGTCTCGAGGGACCGAGTCGATCATACTGGAAAGTGGTTCGTTCATACGTTCAATGATTGGATTATGAGTGACGTCGTTGACCGGAATATTCTTTGTCTCTTGGGAAAGTGTAGGTACGTCAGGGTCTTTGTATGCTGAAAATGACTGACGGTCCTCTTCTAGCCGGAATTGGCAAGACCACTCTCTTGTAAGTCTTCCGAGCATCCTGCTCTGATTCAATTGACAGAATACCATCTCTTAGTGCCCACGCCGTCGACCAGCTGGCTGCAATCAGTGTCAAGGACCCCAGCATTGTCTTCGCCTACTTCTATTGCAGATTCAGTGACGCCAACTTTCAAAATCCGGTGAATATCCTAGGGTCGTTAGTGGCACAGATCTCTGAAGCAGTGCCGTCAATATTGGACAATATTCGGCCATTCTTTGAAGCTACAGAGTCACATCTACATCGACAGCCGATCGACATGAGTGCAGTGGCAGCTGCCATAATAAACTGTACACCGAATGGCAGAAGGGCCATTCTCTTGATTGATGCAATCAATGAAAGTGCATCCTATGAGGAGCTCATACGCTCATTGCTGAATATTTCGGAACTTACCCCAAACCTTCGAATCTTCGTAACCGGAACCAATGACATGATACCCGAAAGCCATGCCAGGATCATAAATATGAGTTCCAGTATCATCAGGGATGATATTGACACATTCATTCGCTTCAGATTGCAGCACGACTCGACACTCAGAAATTTGAGTTCGCGTTTACAGGCTCAGGTGTGGGAGGCTCTTATGGAGGGTACTGATGGATCGTCAGTTGTACCGGCCTGGAGTGCATAGTAAGATACCATGCTGATCAATTTTGACTGCTGCAGATTCCGCTGGACCCAGCTCTCTTTGGAGAATCTCGCCTCCCTCAGAACCGCGAAATCCATTCGGGAGGCATTGAGAACACTCCCAAAGACATTAGGAGAGGTCTATATCCACATGCTCGAGCGAATCAGTCCTAGTGACATGGAGCTTAGCCGTAATACTCTGTTTTGGCTCAGCTTTTCGAAGCGACTGCTCACCCTGTCGGAGCTGAGCGAAGTAGTCGTGCTAGAGGAGGCATGCACGGTGCTTGATGAAGACACCAAGCTGATCTCTCCCCGGATCCTGCTCCATATCTGTCAGGGGCTCATCACAGAGGATGAGTTCGGAAGAGTGAAATTATCCCATTCCTCCGTCAAGGAGTTTCTGACCTCCGACCGGATCCGCACCTCGAGCGTGCGGTACTTCGGTTTGGACCCGGCAACCGCCGATCAAACCATGACTCGCCTTTGCTTGACCTATCTGTGTCTCGACGATTTCCGCTCCGGGTACGCATGGTCATTCGATGAAGTAGCCGCACGCGAGCACGAGCACCCCTTCCTATCATACGCAGGCGCGTTCTGGGCGACCCACGGCGGAGCCTGCGATTTCGACGCGGATGGCGACCGTCAGCTCGTCAACAAGCTTTTCGACTCGCGGTGTCTGCCACGCCAAGGTAACTACGGTGTCTGGGTGCAGACGCTTATCCCCGAGGCCGAGAACCAGGTCATTGAAACCACACATCCGCTGTATTACGCCGCGTCATTCGGTCTAGTCCCGGTCGTCAAAGCGCTCCTGGCATCTGTGCCTGGTCTGGACGTTGACGCGCCCGGTGGCCGCTATGGATCCACGCCTCTATTTGTAGCCTGTTGGCGGGGACACTACGAGGCCGCGGGACTTCTTCTCGAAGCCGGGCCAGACCCATATCTCCCGGACAGCGGCGCAGGTGTGACGATTTTCTCGCTCCCGCACTCGGCTCAATTTGCCCAGTTGTTGGCGACTGTGCTTAGTAGACGGAAGCAGGGCACAGGGAGACATTTGACTGCTGCGCCTCACGCAGATAATGTTATGCCGAGTGCAGGGGCCCCACCTGCGCGTGGAGGGCTTGCGAGCCACACATTCCAGGGTATGAACGGGACTCAAGAGGCAGCAGATGCCCCGAACGGGGATGACACCAACGAGTCCGCCGACTCTGCCGAGCAGCAGCAGCTTGCGATCAATTCCCTGGTCGTAGTGCCATCGACGATCGACCCGACCGTGGAAGGGTTCGAACAGCAGATCCGACAACTGTTCCCCCGGCTGGACCCCCCAGCGTTGGTCCATCGACTTGCGCGCGAGCAGCTCCGCCGATACGACAGACTTGTCGCGCTCCAGCGCGCGCATTCGGCCGCCATTCGCAACCGCTCCTGTCCCTCCGGTCCGTATTGCTCTGCTGTCACTTCTGCGAGAGGAATCGCCTCCAGAGCAAGCGGTGGCCCCTGCTTTACCGCGCAGTTCGAGTGTCCCACCTGCTTTCAGGTCAAACAGTTTCAGAAAGCTGTAGACTGGCCGAAGCACGTCGCTGACGATCTGCAACCGTTCACATGCACATTTCCCGACTGCGCGAACCCACCGTCGTTCAAACGTAAAGCGGACTGGGTGCGTCATGAGACCCAAAGGCACTGGCAGTCGGAGAAGTGGGTCTGCTCCTACGACGGCTGCGGCTACCAGTGTTTTCGCCAGGACAATTTCGTGCAGCATCTCGTCCGGGAGCACGAGATGGCCGAGCCGAGTGTCGAGAAGAGCAAGGCCATGACGGCCACGCAAATAGCTCCTGATGCAGAACGGTATCTGGATGTTGAGACTCTGTGGGGATTGGTTCGAAAGTGTCACCATCACAGCCACACAGCTTCACAACAGGAGACCTGTCGATTCTGCGGAGAGACCTTTGACAGGTGGAAAAGACTTATGGTGCACGTGAGCAGACATATGGAGCAGTTGGCTCTCCCGGTTCTGGGGTTGGCGAAGCAATACGCTGGTGGTGTCGACAGGGTAGCCTCTCTTCACCCGACAGACACTCATCATGACGTAGCCGCGATTGATTAATTCTCCACATCCGATCGATGCGATCGAAGACCCAGATCTCGTGGCGCAGTCGCATAGCTCTATGTCACTGTGTCTGGCGTCAAGGTATAAATTTAGGGCTCATCTTCAGGTGTAGTCTCGAACTCTATAGGATATGCGGACAGATTCCGCCTTCCCAGACGGGACTTGAACCCTAAGAACCACCATATTGAGACAAACTCCGATTGTTGAATGGAATGTATATCGAGAAGACGAATCGTGACATCACAAGAGGTCAATCAAATCAACAAAGGACCGGGAGTAGAACAACATCTCCGTACTACCCCTTGGAACTTAGAAGATAAATGTATTCCTCAGTTTCCACCCCGAGTACCGGCAAAGAGAGCAATTCACATCCAACTAAGAAAAAGGCAAGACCACATGAATCTCGATGATGAGTGAGACTTCGTCACCATACAAAAGCTTGAACCAGCGGTGTACGTGTTCTGACCACCAAACCGCATCGTCATGAAGCCGTCCAACAACATCTGATGAACCCGATCGGTCTGGAACTCCTGGACCAGCTGCCACAAGGACACACGGAAGAAGGAACCATCAGCGCGGTGAAACCGCTGGCCGAGGAAATCCACGTAGATGGTGTATGTTCCCACGCGGCGGATTGGGTACGCCGCCCAGCCCGTGTTGCCCCAATTGTCGTTGACGATCTGCTAGGCAATGGTCATCGCTGCGGTTGGTGTGAGGATCGCCGTCGGTAGCTCGGCGGTGTGCGTCGTCAGGATGTGGTGGGTCTGCGCGTAGCCGTTCATCACGGGTCGGTTGGGCCGTAAGCGGACAAATCTTTGGCCCAGGTAGTTGGTAAGACGATGCCACCATTCAAACCCGGGGCGTTGGTCGATATCCTCGTCGGTCGACACTCCTGATGACAGTACGTGCTGCTCGCCCTCTCACGCCTCGTCCATTAGCTCGCGTTTCGTGCCGCCCGGAAGCGAAGGTCCACAAAGCGCAGCCACTGCCACGTACCACCCGGACGAGCCCGTGGCGCTCAGGCACTTGCCTGTGTGGTTCTCCGTGCGGATGGTATGACTGCGGGAGTCCAGTAAGCAGACGTGGCTGTTGCAGAGACGGAACTCGCAGGGCAGACCAGTGTTGCAGTATAACACCGCGGACTGGAATACATCATCGATCGAGGCGCACCAGATTTCGTTCTCGGCGGAAATCCTAAGAACCACTTCCACCGTCGTTTGCTAATCAGGGCTGGCCGTCGCCGCGCCGGAATAGGGTAAAATGGCCTCCGTATGCCTGAATGGCGGCTATTGATACAACGAAGTAGAGCGGGATTTTCATGTTGTATATTGCGAAAATTGCTGTAGGTTAGTGGTTATGGAGGTTGGGTCTTCTTGATGAGACTGCTCTGCGTGGGTTCGAGGTCTGATGACTGAGGTGCACAAGGAATATTTATACCAAGTTCAGATGTGGCCCATGCTATTATCGATATTTCTTTCCCGAACAGACGAAGACCGTGGCGTAACCTCCTGACAAATTTATGGTATCGCTTGGGGTAAGCCAAGCCCGCACATCCAGCCGCAGAGCTTCTCGTATCAGTACTCGCTCTTAACCATGTACATGGGTCCAGTCAGCCCTCGCTAAGTTCAGGCCTGCTACTGCACTAGAAACGCCTTACCCTGTTCAGCCAAGTGGCCGCAGACATGCCGTAGGACCCTGTCCTATTGGTTTGGTAGCCTAATAGCTTTTCTTCATTTTAAGGGAAGGGTAAATAGGGGGTTGGTGGGCGTCGGAAGCACCATATTGAAAATATAATACGAAAGATGTAGCACAATATTATTTGCTGGCAGTAGTATTTGTCAAAAGGTTACCTAAAAGTAGCTGGAGATGCATGGCTGCATCTAATCCTCTTTCAGTTTTCTTCACCTACCGAGGATCGTTTCTGCGATCCCTCACCACGGCCGACTGGACGCGAGTCCGGACTACCGGCCTAATGTCCGGAGCATGCTCCAGCATTGTTCAACACTAGAACATAAAATCTGTGTTAGTTGGCTGATATTGTAAAGTCTCCCCTGTGTTTCGCGTTCTATTCAAATCGAGTCTATCAAAATGTATTTCCGGAACACTGTCAAACCTATTCTGACTGCTATTGCTTTTCTACATATTACCCCGTGTATAGCTGCAGGGCAAAAGAGCACCCTAGCTCATACCCCACAGATGGGCTGGAACTCGTGGAACGCATACAAGGCCAACATCAACGAGTCGGTGGTCCTTCAAAGTGCGCAGCTCCTCACTACACTGGGGCTGAAGGATGCCGGATATGACTACGTCCTCGTGGACGACGGGTGGGCCGACTACAGTCGCACAGCGGAAGGCTACCTGCAAGCCAATGCAACCTCCTTCCCCAGTGGGATTCCCGCTCTGGCAGACAAAATCCACGCCCAGGGCCTAAAGCTCGGACTGTACGGCGACAGCGGCATGCTGACGTGTGCATTCCGCCCGGGCAGCTGGGGATACGAAGAGCGCGACGCGCAGACCTTGGCGGCCTGGGGGGTGGATTACTGGAAATACGACAACTGCGGCGGCTACCAGGCGATGACCGAGGCGCCGCAGGTCCGGTTTGGAATCATGCAAAAAGCCCTGCAGCTGGTCGGGCGCGAGATCCTGTATTCCGTCTGTGAGTGGGGGTATCAGTTTCCCTGGCACTGGGGTGGAGGTATGTATTGTCTCTACGGTCGCATGGACTCTACAGTGCGGGGGTGCGCGGTGGAATTGCATGTTTTGACTGACGCACATTTGCCCTAGAGATTGGTCACTCTTATCGCATGTCAGGGGATATCGCCAACGTCTTTGCGAACGAAACGGGCTGTCCCTGCAAGACCGCCTACTGCTTGAACACCGGCTACGCGAGCTGCTCGGTGATGAGCATCATTCGGAAGATGCGCGAGATTAGCCAGTACCAGTCCCGTGGGCACTGGATGGACATGGACATGCTGGAAATCGGCAACGCGGAGATGACGCTGTATCAGCAGCAAACGCACTTCGCCTTTTGGGCGGCGCTGAAGTCGCCGCTTATCATCGGAGCAGATTTGTCCAAGCTTTCTGATGACGCGTTGAAGGTCCTTACGAACAAACAGATCATTGCAATCAGTCAAGATCCACTTGGACAGCCGGCCAATTATGTCCAGAACGCCAGCTCGGAGGGTTCGTCACAGGTGTGGGCGGGCAGCGTGGAGAATGGATACGTGGTTCTCCTGCTAAATGAGAAGAGCTACCCACAAGAGTTGAAGGTAGATTTCGAGACTCTCGGACTGCAGCTCTCTATTACTGTCAACGTTACGGAGCTGTGGACCAGAAGATCTCTGGGGAAGATCGGGTCGTTTTCAGGCACACTGCAGGCGTATCAGACCCTTGTTTTCAGGCTGTATATGTGAATCAAAACAGTAGAATCTGAATATAGCTGACCGAAGGTACGAGCTCTTGCTACCGCAACGCCAGGGACCCATACCACGATTTGCTATGATCTTGTAGAAGACTCAGCTACATATCTATGATGTACCTTGTATATTCAAACTCACAAGAACACTCTCACGGCGAAGAAGAATCCTTTTAGCAATGGAACTTTCAGGATCAGGATTTTCTGGCTCCATATTGTTTTATTGAGCTTCAAAATTGAACAATTTGGGTCTGGCGAGGATGTCGCTAGTTACATAATGACAACATCAGTCAATTCATGAAAAGAACAGCCAATTATATACCATTGATAAGTAAATGCTTTCGAAGGTCACATAGTTCAATCTTCACACGGAGAAGTACAAACGTATATTCATCGATTATACCTATTGTTTTGCGAAAAGTCATTTCTTCTTGTCTAAAACCATATCGATGTGTGACATTGAGTTTCTCTAGAAAGCCATTACTCGATTGGCATTTCTTGTCTCATTTTGCGGGTTAATACACACGCCATCGCAAATCAAACGATATAAGGTGCTAAATGAGCAATTCAGATGCAACCAATTTCGAACAAGAGATTGACCGATCTCCACACGAGGTTTATCCATTAGCAATATGACAGATCCTGATTCGAACAACTTCCAGGAATGAAACTCTGTGACACTTTTGGCAGGTCCGTTTCGAAAACCTGGGCTGAAGGGTCGAGAATGCGATCAATGATATGAATTGTTCCCTGTGTAGAGCGGTTAATGCGTCGCACAGAAAAGGAGCAAGCCAAACCAGCTGAGACTCGCCTTGGTGACTGATATATCCTTCTCCACCACGGTGACCACGTTGTTCAGGATGATCTCACCATCTTGAACCTGCGAGCCGACATAGAGGTAACTTGCAGTCTGGAGTGCATTGTTGTCAGCTTCATGTAAGGCTCCATATCTCGTGTGCTCACCTGGAATCTCTGGTAGGTCTCGTTGAAGCTACTAGAGTTGAGGTTTGTGTTTGGCACGTAGTGGGAGAGAAGCGTGTTGCCCAGCCACCATTTGCCCTTCCTAGTAAGATGTCAGTACTTTGTATGACAAGGTGGATCGTTACTTGCAGGCAATGGACGAACGGGGTTGACTTGAATTCGTTGAAGTATGTGCCGGTGTGAAGCTCAAACGCATCGTTGTTAGGCGTAAAGAAGGTGAAGCTCCAGGTTGGTTCAGTATCAAAAGCCTTCGGAAAGCCGCCGATTGTCTGCAGTTCATCTGCGAGAACACTTAGATCTGGACGAGAATTGATAAACTCCAGAAGTGTAGTAACGTTGGTGGACTTGGGAGGGACATAGCTTCCAGCAAGGACCCGATAGCTGAGAGGATCCTGGATGGTGGATGTGGCCGCGCTGGTGATGGGCAGTAGGAGAGAACTAGCGAGAGATAGAAAATGCATGGTGCCGTCTGCAGCACTGCTTGTGAGATGAATAAACGGATGAATCAAAACACTAGAGATAGTCGTGCGCCTGAGGATCGAACATGAGAAATGCCCTCATGGTCGAAATTGGATGTGGCCGACAAAATATGCTGGGTTGTTCGCCGCCATGCACGCAACAGACTCCAGGGTCTGTACGGCAGTTGTCCATGCGCGGAGACGGTGCAAAGCACGGCCCGGAGTCCGCTCTCTGACCTGCATTAGGGCACCGCTAAGATCAGAACAATCGGGGAGCTTTTCTCCCAAAGTTTCGAGAAGCGACCACCATCCAGGAAGTGTGGAGAGCACAAAGGGATTATCAGACATATAATCAGGCTACGCTCAGTTTTGATTCTCAGCAAGTACAGCACAGGGCTAACTACCATGAAGGTGCGTATGCTGTCCTCAAATCCGCTGCTAGGCAATATCCTGCACATTGACTCACGCTCTTTTTTCTCACTGGTAGAAATTGCTGTTGAGTGTATCCGCAATAGCCGCTTTCCCTGTCAGACCGGCTCAATGTACGGTACAAGATGTGCCCGCAATCTTCGGGCCCATACCAAATGTCGCGACGTTCTCCGGCGTCGATTCCACCAGCTACCTGAAGAAGCGACCGAGTGACTTCGTCCATCCCGGGATCTGGCACACTCACGATGACCTGGAACTGATCCGCACGAAAGTTCTGGCTGGTGAGGACCCGTGGGCCTCCGCCTACCAGCAGTTCAGCGCCGACAGCTACTCCCAGGCCAGTTACGAGATGCAGGGCCCGAAGGAGGTGATTGCCCGCGGGCAGACGAGCAATTACACCAGCTTTGCGCACGACGCGCGCGCGGCCTGGCAGAATGCCCTCATGTGGTACATCACCAAGAACGAATCCCACTGGACGCGTAGCACCACGATCCTCGACGCGTGGGGGACCAATCTGACCAACATCATCGGGATTGATCGCTCCCTCATGATCGGTCTGGACGGGGATTTGTTTGTCAACGCGGCGGAGATCATGCGCTGGGAGGGAAATTGGACCGAAGTCGGAGCCCGGTGGCAAGGGGGCTCGGGCTTCAGCACGCAACTGTACTGGCTGTTTGCGCGCCAGTCCGCGGTGGTCGGCCAGGCCAACTACGGCATGGTCAGCATCAAAGCAATGCTCAGCTTTGCTGTCTACTTGGACGATGTGCAATTGTATAACTACGCGATGAATGCCTTCATTCAGGACAACTGCGCTGGTATCTTCGCACAGTACAACTCCGAGACGGGCCAGTCGGTGGAGGCCGGTCGGGATCAGGGTGTGTATTATATCTGCTAATCAGTGACCCCTGCTGGTTTCTTTCCTTACTGATCGCATCGAATAGGCCATACCATGTCAGGAATCGGGTGGTCGGCTTACGGGGCCAGAGTCGGTTTGAGTCAAGGCGTGAACCTCTTTCAGGTAGGGGACAATTTGCTGTTAAAGGCCGCGGAGTATGCCGCCGAATACAACCTCAACTCGACCGTTACCTATGACCCGAAGTGGTCACGCTGCGAAGCGGTCCTTGTCAACGGTCCCTGGGAGGTCATCTCGGCGGAGAACCGCGGCGTCAGCAACAAGATTCCGATCTGGGACCTTTTGTATTACCAATACGTGGTCAAACAGAAGGAAAAGGCACCCTGGACTATCAAGGCCCAGGATTATGAGGGCTTCGAAGGGGCAGTTTCCAGCAACGATCATCCGAGCTGGGGGGGTCTTATCTGGGCGGCAGAAGCATGAGAAGCATGAGAAGCTGGCGGAAGCAGAGCGACATCGAAACCTCCCATCCATACGGAGTAGGCTTTTTTTTTTTTTGTCCTTTGGGAATTTCCAGTCCCTGCCCCAGTTGTGCAGATCGAAAGTGAGTGATTGGTGGATAATTTGTCCACGAGTCGAGTGATAAACACCACTATACATACCTTACTGTATCTGGAAAGTGCTCGTTCTTTTAGGATGAAGATTCCTCCGCAGCCAACGGACTCCGGACCGGCGATTAGGCCGGCCACTGTTTTCTCCTACGGGAGGTGAAATCTTTCATTTGATTGCCGCTTTAGCAAAGTTTTCATCAGCCGAACTCTTGGCGAATATCGGGTTTGAGTGCCAGTCTGGCGAGGTCTACTTCATAACTCCTGTATTTTTTTTGCTGGATCCCTCTATTGCAGAATACGCAACATACAAAATTCATTACATCCAGTAGACAAAAAGGACTGTACCTATGGACAATTTCTGAAGACAAAGATGGACCAGGAAAAATAAGGAAACGGCTAAGTATAAGGAAGTAGATAAATAATCATATGTGTTGCTACCTGGGACAGTATCTGTGAATCATGCAATGCGGGGAAATGGTGGGGTAATGCCACCCGAACCCCGGGGTGAACGCAGTGTGAAGGATTCTTGAAAAACTTCCCGGTACCTGATACAATCTCCCATAACTTGGTCTTCCAGGCAATAGTTTCGTCTGGCGCCTGTGATAATGGCAGCTAGCGAGCCCGATCAGCCAGAACTCGGAAAGGACAAGTCCTTGGCCTGTCAGTCATGTCGGCGCAAGAAGACGAAATGCGACCGGGAGCAGCCGTGCGCGCAATGCACACGCTTCAATACCATCTGTCTCTATGATGACTGTCGCTCGAAACCGGGTCTCCGCGCCGGTGCCGTTGAGCGGCTGCAGCAACGGGTCGACACGCTGGAGAATATGTTTCTCGGCCAAAGCCTGCTCTGGCAGAAGATATGGAGCGCGGTGGCGGATGGCGTGTCGCCGAATATTCCCCCTCCGGCCCGGAATGGCATCGAATCAGCGGATGTTGCGGCGAGCGTGCAGCAGTTATCTGAGGAGGTCAAGCAAAGATTGCTGCAAGAGGCAGCCGGGACGGCTGACTCGGATGGCACTCAGATGGGGTCGTTGGGGCTAGGGCTAGACATTGGAGAAAGAGAACACGAAAGACGAGAAGCTAAAGACGAAGAAGACCCTAACGAGACGAGAGATGGCATGGCCCAGCAGAAACCACTAGAACCACGTCCTGCAAAGCGCCAAAAACTGCATTTTCACTCCATTCTGGAACAGCAGGTGCCCGAGACAGTGGACGACTGGCCTGCCTCGCAGCTCTCTGCGCAGGGGCTGCTACCGCATGCAGTCATGATGGAGTTGGTTGATTTCCATTTCGCCAATGTTCATCCTTGGATTCCCATCCTCCATATCAGAAGGTTTCGTGAGCAGCTGTACAGTCCGGACGGCTGGAACAGGGCCTTGCCAATTCTACATGCGATCCTAGCCACCTCCGTTCGCTTCACATCTCATCCTGCGGCTGGAGGTTTTCAATCCAAAGGAGAGATGGCGGCTGCTAGTCGCCAGAGAGTGATTCTCAACAGCATGGAGTCATTCTCGGTGGAGAATTTGCAAGCATTGGTGATTATTGCTTTGGATATAGTATGCATATGCTCATTCCCCAACAATGGCAGTTCATCTTGATAACAGCTACCATGCAGATTGGGAGTGGACGGGGCCCTTCAGCGTGGTCGGTAGTCGGCAGCATGACGCGCACTGTCGAGCAACTCCAGCTTAGTGTCGAGGATCGGGACGACGATGAGGGGAGAACAGCGAAGGGTGAGTATCTCATTAAGCGCATGGTCTTCTTAAAACCAGCGCAACACTGGTGGCAGACTGAAGAGCGAAGACGAGTATTCTGGACTGTGTTCCTGATGGACAGGTTTTGCAGCGTCTCGACGGGATGGAACCTGAGCCTGACGAGCGCAGATGTTCGACGGCGCCTGCCCTGCGAGGGAGCATTATGGCAACGGGAGCAAGAGCAGACCACGCCGTTCTTTGGCATCGCCAATCATTTCAGCCACGGAGCTAGCGGTCCAATCTTGGACGACAGTAAGCACCCTGGGCAAGACTCCATCGGAGGGTTTGCCTACGCCATCGAGGCTACCGAGTCGCTGAGCCTGGTGGTCCATTTCTTCTTGCATAATGCCCTTGACATCGGTGACGTACAAAGGACCAAGAAATGGCTGCTGAGATTCAAGGAACTGGATTTACGGCTTGTGCAGTGGAAGCTGCTGTTGCCCCAAAAGTGGCAATCGGCTGCAGTGCTCAACGTGGACGGAATCATGGATCCGAATCTGACTCTGGCACATTTTACCCACAACACAGCACTTATTCTCCTCCATCAGAGTATGGCCTATCCTCCAGCACACTGGAAAGATTGTCCCGTGCGACTCCCGTCGGCAACTTCGCTCGAGACGTGTATCGAGGCGGCCTCCGAGATCGTAATGCTGGGTAGCCTGTTTCTCCAGCACTCCTCCATTCTTGCTAACCCGCAGTTCTCTTTCTGTCTATTTATTGCCGGACGAATGCTACTAGTACACTCTCAGCATGCCCGGCTTTCTGTCTCAGACCAGCTCGATAGTATCGTTGGAAGTTTGCTGGAGATATCCCGTCGGTGGGCTGGTCCTGGTGCCACGGATCACCGGAATCTGGCGTCGGTGTTCGGCGAAAGGCTCACGAAAGCTCGGCAATTCATGTGCTGCAATGCGACATCACCCGCGACGCCCCTCGATATTCGACAAGCTGCTTACTCCGAGTCTGTAGCTTGTGCCGGGGAGGCTTCGGTCGATGTCCGTGAGCGCTGTGGGGATGGCGTCGGAGCTTCCACGGGGTCATTACCACACGCTCCACAGACTTCTTCGGCGGAACCCGGTATCCGTTGGATGTCGATTGAGTCGCAGTCCTTGCTTGAGGGTCTTGGCGAGCAAGACCGCGTCGCGAATCATATATCACCTAGCGATTTCTTTAATGATACCCTGAGCCTCGCGTTTCCACCGCTCCCTCAATCGCTGCAGGTGCAATATGACGCGCTGACGGAAATGACAATGGTAGACCCTTCCTGCCTGAGCAAGGAAGCACCACTACCATTTACTGCCCCACCTGCATCAGAAAGATCTCATTTCTGGGACCCGAATCCACAGTAGACATGCCCTCTTCTGTCCGGTATGCCAAGGGCGTTCTGGCCAGCCGTCGGGTCACATGAAAATGTGTATTTATCTATGTCTTCCGTCTAGTTCTTCGATGTACAGTATGGCTTCAACCTCTCTTCGCGAGCCAGTATGGTCAAACTGCGGCCTCGTTCTATAACCCTTTTCCATTACAACAAGAACATAAAACGGCTGATGCTGCCATCCTAGAACCCGGGCTCGACTAAGTCCAGTTCAAGCAACATATTACCCAAGAGCATGAAGTAATAGTCCGCATAGACCAGTCCGTGACTTGCCCACCGTCGCGGCGCAAATTCATAGTTGTTGATGGTCGCCCCGTTAAGAATCGTCTCTTTTGGCGGATGATGGGCCTCCCCTGTCCCTGTGCCGTCATCAACCACCAAGAAGCCAGATTCTTGCTTCATCTGATGGTCGGATGGTGCTCCATCTTCATACGTCTCAAGCTCCTCCTCCGAGGGTGAGACGGCAAAGCGAAATGTTGGAGGGTTGAGGCACGATGCCAGCGTGCCTTGGACAATCTGCCTGACTGCTCGTAAATAACGCCCCGCAAGCTCCTCCATTCCCTGTGTCCGGAAAGCTCGATAAAGTAAGAGCATGCCGCACGAGGCTATCATAGCCGCCGATGTATCGCGAGGCGTCTCAGCTGTGACAGGAGCGTCAAAGTCCCAGTATGGGACTCCGTCGGAAGGCATATGCTCAATGAAATAATCTGCGAGCGCCTGTGCCGTCGCCAAGAAAGTTGGATCCCGTGTCCAGAAAAACGCCTGCGCAAATCCCAGGATTCCCCATGCTTGGCCGCGCGACCAGCAGCTCTCGTCTTTGAATCCTTGGTTGGTGAATTTCTGTTTCGGCTGTGCGGTCGTGTCGTCGAAGTTCACCACATGGTAAGAGGACTTATCGGGCCGGATGTGATGTTGTTGTGTGGTGCGGGCATGGGCGACTGCGATGTCGAATAGACGGTGATCGTTTGTCGCTTTCGCGACCCAGAAGAGCATATCCAGGTTGATCATGTTGTCGATGATAACTAGAAAGTCCTTAGATGGATCCTCGAAGGCATACCGTTTGGTGATGCACGTGTCCCAGCTCCGGATCGCCTGGACTCGGGGACAGAACCGCCGCGCCAGCGTGTGGGCGGCGACGACGAGGGTGCTGAATGCGCGCGCGTCCTGCTGAAGCTCCCAGGCCTTGATTGCCCAAGGGGCGATCATGAACCCCAGATCGTGCGTCGTGCTCAGCAGGGCGTTTTGGTGCAGATTGATGGTCCACCATTGGCACAGATACTCGAGTTGCAGATGGTGGGGACCGGTGGTTTTCCTGTCGACATGACGGTGGTCGTACATGGTTTGCCGTTCGAGCAGCAGGTACAGAGACCCGGGGAAGAATCCCGAAGTCCAGAATCTCAGATTTCGATAAACATACCTCCCACCATCTCGGCCGGTATATTCTGGGTAGAGGATGGGTGGTTCCGCCTGCTGAAGCAGTCAGTAAGGCAAAGGCCAGCCGCAACACCCGCAATTGCTTCTTCCCGCGCGGTACTAGGGCTAACTTGGCGACTTGCCTTTCCCAGTGCCCTGCTCGCCACATGCCACAGCTTCGCGGCCACTGACTCGGAGAAGAGAATGTCCGTCAATGATTTGGGCAAAGCACTGCTCATATGAGGCGACTGCCGGCTGCCCTCGAGCTTTTGCGTCGATCCTGTGGATCTCTGTTGGGTGTCATCTGACTGCCCTCGATTAGTACCCTGTTACTAAACGCCAGGGAGGGGGCCTTTGAGAAAGCGATGGGCCATTTCACAAACTTACCAGCATGCTTTTGTGATCAGCACACGAGAACAGACGCAGGTAAGTCTTACTGCAGTCTGTAACGTGTAGATTAAATAGTGGATCCTCTAGCGGCCCGGTCGTCAACTTTGCCGAGCTGGAGATCGGGTATAATGCCACTGACATTCACTGTCGCGCGTTGATCGTCTTTACAAGGCAACTACAGAGTAGACAGTCTGTACATATAAAATATCCAGGAACTGGTTAACGATCAATTGGGTTGGAGATCCAATGGGAAAAGGGCCGTTCAATGGCCCGGCGAGTGCCCGGATCCTCAAGGTCTTGGTACCCAGTAGTCGGCAAGAGGAGACCCTTCGGGATAAGTAGCGGCAGCTGCACCGAGACGAGCACACGCGGCCCCTGTCCCCACCTAATCCTTCCTCCTTTTTGACCTTGAATGCAGAAGAGATCAGTGAGTCCCTGTCAATTCGGATTCTAGAGTACAATGCAGCCTCCTCTGCTTTTTGCACACCCGTCCAGGAAACGGCCCGTTTCATCTGCTACCAAAACCAAGCTCGCGGGATAATTTCCACTGCCCCCTTTCTTTCGGGAATGTATAGAATTGAGGTGGTTAAGTTTCCTTACTCGAGATTGTAAACTCACCAAGCTTAAAGCCATCGAGCAACCCAGAAAATCAAAACTTGAGTCCGGTTATTCAGATCTAGGTCTGACGTCTGCGAGAACGATGAAGCTGAAGCTTCCGGTTGCCTTGATTTCACTGGGAGTGGCATCAGCCTCCCACCATGGAGCATCCTGTGGCTCCAGCCGCGAAGCGTCTCACGGTACCGCCGCCACATTCACCCATCCGGGCCTCCTTCATTCGGCCTCGGACTTTGCGCGCATCGTGGACAAGGTTGCAAGCAAGACGGAGCCCTGGCTGACGGGCTGGTACAAGCTCAGCAACAGCTCCAACGTCGACCTGGATTACACCCCGTCGCCCAAGACGACCGTCTATCGGGGCGCGGATGGGGTGCACGCGGAGAACTATCCTTCCTTGTACAGGGACATTGCAGCAGCCTACGCCATGGCCATCTACTGGAAAGTTACCGGCAACACCAGCTACGCGGATGTGGTGGTGAACATCCTCGACGAATGGAGCTTCACCCTGACCAACATCTCCGGCACCACCGACCTCTACCTGGCCGCGGGCATCTACGGGTATCAGTTTGCCAATGTCGCGGAGATGATGCGCACCTACTCCGGGTGGCCCGCGGCCAACCTCACCCGCTTCGTCGACATGATGGTCGACGTGTTCTACCCGATCAACCATGATTTCTTGGTGAATCACCACGGCGCCGCCGTCGACCATTACTGGGCCAATTGGGATTTGTGCAACATCGCCTCTGTCTTATCGATCGGCGTTCTAAGCGATAACCAGACAATGTACAACGAAGGGCTGGGGTATTTCAAGTCCGGCGCGGGGAACGGGCAGATCGAGACGGCGATCTGGAAGCTGTACCAGGCGGGCGGGGAGACTTTAGGGCAGGGCCAGGAGGCCGGGCGAGATCAGGGCCATTCCATGTTGGATTTCGCCCTCCTCGGCCCTATCGCGCAGACGGCGTACAATCAGGGAACCGATCTCTTTGGATATCTGGATAACCGAATTCTGGCAGGGTGCGTCACCAGCCCCATTCCCCTTTTCCCGCCCCCCACGGGCTATCATATCATTCTTGTTCTTCTGGCTAACGGGAAATAATCTAGCGCTGAATACGTAGCCAAGTACAACCTGGGCTACGATGTCCCCTACACGACATACGATAACAGCGACGACGTGAACCAGACGGTGATCAGCAATAGCAGCCGCGGCGATATCCGGCCCATCTGGGAGCTCTTCTACAACCACTACGGGGTTCTCAAGGGGTTGAATGTCACCTATACTGAAGCTTATCGCAACATGGTCGTGCAAGATGGTTCTGGTGCGGAGGGCGGTGGCGGTGACTATGGAACCACAAGTGGCGGGTATGACCAGTTGGGGTATGGCACTCTGATGTACACTCTTGCTTGAAGATTGGAATAAAGGGTTCCCATCTTGAAATATAGTGTGGAACAGCGAATAAAACAAGAAGAAAACCCCAAAAGATCTATAGATAGTGTTTGTAGCATGCATTAACTACAACTCACAGACATTTACAGCCGTGGATCAGTTGGTAAGAGGCCTACAGGTAGGCCTACTTATTGATGTATTACTGGGAATGAGGGTAGGGCTAGAATAGGAGACTGTATACCTGGGCAAGCATGAAGCATGGTAATGGTAGCTTCCTCCGTATCTACTATACCTCACCTCTGGTTCAATGCCTGCCCTTTCTCCACCCTCCTTCTTTCTTTCGTAATCTTCCAAAAGTATCTATATATGATCTCTAGCATGAGTCAACAGCGGTCCTGTTCCGTTCGGATTCACGCTAGAGATCCCATCGGATATATTGTCTGTCACCTTGTGGGCATTGATACAGTACATATATTTAGGTCAGATCAGAGGCAGATTCATGTATTGCTATAGGCTCTTCCGCAGGCGTCGAGGCCTAAACCACTATCAACAAATATTGCCAACTCCGAAGTATTAAGCGTCAGAAGCAGACACCAGAATTATTCGTGCAATAATCATACATCCCAGTAAGCGTGGTCCGGGATGTTCTCCTCAAAATACGTTTCCTGGACCTCCGCATAGCCAACATCCGGTGCATGGGGCGGCCAGGGCTTTCCAGTCCCGGTCGCAAACAGCGCGAAGCTGGCGCCGGCGAATATAAAATATTTTTCTCGCTCAAATTGCTAATTGGCTCACTTAGAAGCACTGGTTGCCCTCTGTTCACGACTGGCCATCCATCCTACCAAGTGACTGGGGATAAAATGGTCTCTCTGTCTAATGGAGAGGATTCATTGATCTTGCGGCGTGCCAGGTACCGCAATATAAAATAACCCGTCCGGCGCGTCGAAAATGGTACCGTTGCCGGTAGACTGCACCGTCAGATTATTGTAACCGTACTGACCGTTGAACAGGATTGGATTGTTTGGGTTCGACTCCCAGGGACCCTCAGGCGACGATAAACGCTCGATTGTCGCCCGATGGAGATCATCGGTTCCACCCGTTCCAAAGACAGGTTAGCTGCCAGGGGCGCTACGGGTCTTCGTCGAGCTACTTCAAGTAGACTTGCCTTTAGCAATCAAGAGATAATTGAACCCCTCACGCCAGAACATTTCTTGGCTCTCGGGCCTCGTAGAGGAATCGTGTGTCATGGTGCCATTCCACAAGGAGCGATACTGCCCCGTACATCGCCCGGTGCTGAGGACGACCTCGCACTGGTAGATCCCCCAGATTCTGTCAACGTCGTTATTCGGCGTTATCAGGTTGAGGTATCCCTTTTTGGAGACCGGGTCTTGGAACATAGATGGATCAATTCCGCAGCAGTCGGACCAGATCGGGTCACTCCACGTCTTGAGATCCTCGGACACGGACCACATCACGCGGGGCCCTGCACGAGCAACAGGGTCATAGGTCCATCGTGTCATGGATGCCAGGTAGTACAGTCCGTTCATATATGACAATGTTAAGGCCCAAGTACCTACACTTCTCAGCAGAAAAGACTCGGGCGCTGCAGGAATGAAACGAGGTTCAGCATGTATGTACATACCAGCTCCCGTAGGGACGCCGTACATTTGCACTTGGCTGGGCCTCGTGAATGCATGAGCGTACAACGTCCAATTACCGAGATCCGTGGAGGTGTAGATTGGCGTACTTGGCCAATATGCGGAAGAAGAGGTTGCGAGATAATAGTTGCTGCCAACCAGTAGGATCGAGGGATCTGGGTTCCATTCTGGAAGAATCGGGTTCTTGAGTCCGGTCGCTACCTGAAAAAGGAGCTGACTGACGAAGATTTGAACAAACTTAGGACGCATTGCAAGAAGGTGCTGAATGGGGAGGTCGGTGGTATGGAAATTTCTGCCTGAGGCCTCCTTATTTAGAGCCGGAATGAATGTAGTATGTCGAATTGGCTGATATATGGCGCTTCCTATATCTTTTCCCGGGGCTGGCGAAAGGTGGAGAAGATGGGGACCATCGGGGCAAGGTTCGCCGTTATTATCCCCGCATTAAAGCCAAGAAATATGGTAATGATCTTTTTTGTGAGAATGAAAATCAAGAAGTAAGACAAAAAAGAGAAGAAGAAATGTGATACTGACGGATAGAGAGAAGAAGGTTGTTTGAGGGAGAAGAGGACAAAGCTATCATTCTTTGAAGACAAACTATTGAGTTTACCACGTATTGTCCCATTGAAGATGTCAGCCGCCATTCATGTTTGCCAGGTTTGTTGATCAACCACTTCTGTCTCAGGCTCCATCACTTCGGATCCCCCGATTACCCCAAATACAGGAAAATCGTGACAGGCGTCTCAAAGGTATTCCAGTAGTACCAGTACAGTCAGGGAACCGAGAGTGAATCATGAGCGGCGCCATGCGTCAATTCTAAACGGAGGGCAAGATCGCGGCGAGCCTGAGCAACACCGGACAACCGGGGCAATTGCCGGTCGCTCCTCCGATCAGTGCTCTCGTAGTGCTCTCAGAGGGCTTTGACCGTCCTAGTAAATTAACTACTAAGTACTAGTACTCAGGGATACTGACTCAGCACTGAAGTCACGAACTAATTAGTCAAGACACTAGCTAGCAAATGGGTCAGAGATAGCAGATGTCGCCGTATTTATATAGCCGCAACATGGCCCCCTCCCATCGCGGCATTTGGCCATCCTCAGCCACTCATTATCATGTCCGCATCAAAGAAAGTCGACACTGGAGAGTTCGCCCACCATGAGGATCTCGACGCGACTCATGAGAAGGCGGCCCATACGACCCGTATGGAGAAGCTGGATCCGCACGCAACGAACTTGGCCATTGTGATCACCCCTGCCACCAACAGCCGCCTCTTCTGGAAGATCACTCGCCGAATTCTGGTCATCCAAGTTGTTACCTATTTTTTCCAATCCCTCGACAAGGGCATACTGAATTATGCGTCCATCATGGGCATTAAGACTGATACTCACTTGGTCGGGCAACAAGTAAGGGCTACTCCAGATTTGCCAGTTGCCGTCGTCGATGACATCTACTGAACACTCTTCCTAGTATTCTTGGCTAGGCTCAATCCTGTATTTCGGTATTCTTGTGGGCGAGTACCCGCAAAACTTCCTTCTACAGAAACTCCCTTTGGCGAAGATGCTAGCCATCAACGTTTTCATCTGGGGAGCCATCGTGGCCTGTTCAGCGGCAGCTACCAACTTCGCATCTCTTATGGTAGTACGGTTTCTTTTGGGGTTCTTTGAGAGTTGCGTCCAACCGGCAATGATGTTGCTGTAGAGTCTCACCGTTCTCATATGATCGACATTCGGTCTGAGCTAACAACCACCCAGGACATCGATGTGGTACCGGCGCGAGGAGCAGTCTGTCTTGAACTCAATATGGTACTGCATGTATGGAGTGCAACTCATGGTACGTTACATTATCTTGCGCAGCTGATATATGGAACTGATCATGTCAAGGTTGGTGGCTTGCTATCTTTCGGTGTATCCAAGTTCCAGGGAGGGCCGATCTTCAACTGGCAGCTTTTATTCCTCATTCTGGGATGTGCAACATGCGTCTGGTCCTTTTTCATCGGTCTCTTCCTGCCCGACTCACCTTACTCCGCCAAGTGCTATACTGAAGAGGAGAAAGCATTAATGATTGAACGTGTGCGGGATAATGAGACAGGAATTTCCAACAAGGAGTATAAGAAGTACCAGGTGGTGGAGGCTCTGACTGATCCCTTTGTGTGGTGCTGTGTGCTGATGATCCTGGTGGCCAATTTCATCATCGGGGGTCTGGGTGTATTTTCCAACCTTATAATCGAACAGTTTGGCTTCACGCTCCTCCAGACACAGTTGCTGAATATCGCACAAGGTGCATGGACGATCGGTGTCATGGTTGGGTCGGCTTGGACTGCCCAGCGAATCCAGAAGACTTGCTTGGTTATGCTAGTACGTTCCCGTCTTGCCTGCACCTTTCCAGTTATGCCACCGTTGTCTCTCAAGTCTGACTGACATGGGAATGCTCGAACAGCTCTGGACAATCCCCGCCATCGCGGGCACCATTTGCATCCTTGTGGTCACGCCGTCCTCCTCAAACAGCGGGGGCATGCTCATCGCTTTCTACTGCACGCAATGCTTCCTAGCCGAGGGCAACCTAATTATCTCTCTGGTCACACGCAACATCGGGGGACAGACCAAAAAAGGCATCACCATGACCATGATCTTCGTCGGGTGGGCGGTTGGCAATCTGGTGGCTCCGCAGGTCTTCCAGAACTCGGATGCTCCCCGATACCTGCATGGATTTCTGGCGCACATCGTGATCTACGGTGTTTATGGTGCTCTGGTGGCGGGCACATGGTTGTTGCTGCTGGCCCGGAACCGTCTCAAGACTCAAGCTGCGCCGGATCTGAATCACGAGTTGGCCTTTGACGATCTGACGGACAAGGAGAATCCGAACTTTCGCTATGTGCTCTGATTTCCTGTCCAAGGTATGGGGGTTGATAAACACCCTCGAGGGGGTCTGTAATCTTTCTGGATGGTTCCCAAAATGTGGCGTCTAGAATGCATCATAACGAGGAATTGGATTCTTTCTCATAACTTGGAGAGCAGGGTAGGTATCTTGTTGTGGGATGCTTTCAGATGGAACTCAACGATTGTGGTTTTGTTTGAAATCTGGATTGTCGATCCCTCAAGCCAGAGAATACTGTACATCATTATAGAACCACTTTTAGGACCGCTTGCTGGCTCCTCTCAGTGCAGCAGCCAAGTAAACGAGCCGGTCGCATCGATGGTTAAAAGCCTCAGGCACAAATTGAATACCAATCACCACCCGCCACGAATCAATGCCGACCGTTGACGGAATGTACATATTGTATCAGTTTACACAAATACTTTGACATCCCCAGACTACTAATGAGCAAAAACATCGTCTTCGCTGAATCAGGGACACAATAACAATTTATTTTAAGCTCAAACACTAATCAAGATGTAAGATACCCAAGAAGCATGTTTCCAGCTGACGAGTATCTCCACACGCACAAAATGACACCCCGAAAATATAGCCCTAAGTCCAGCAACATCCGCCCTGATGGCTAGTGCTGAATGCAAGGCTGACTGACGGATTCTCTACAAGATGGAGTCCACAGCACACGGGCATCTAGAGACGAAGTGCTTCCTCGATAGCCTCAACAGTGAGCATCCGTTCGACACGTGGCTTCAGCTCTGCGATCCTCGATGCTTGTTCTTGTGGCGAAAGGTCAGCCAGCCGTAGGGCGACTAGTTCGTGGAGTGTGGGTGCTTCTTCCCGTGGAACCAGTAATCTGAAAACCTCTTCAAGAGAGAATTCGTCTCCAAGCCTATCTCGGAGCGCTCCCAAAGTAGCGACAGGTTTGGGTTGTCGGAAATGGTACCTGTTTTCCTTGCTCTCATCGCTCGCCCCCGCCACAAGGCCCAGCGCACCACGCGACGGGTTGCTCTGACGTTGCGCACGGCTAGACTGCGCTTCCAGCCTGATCTTGAAATTCAAACGCGGGTCACCACCGCATAGCAAGAAAAGATGGAACAGAGGAAAGAGGCGCCGAAGCTTTGGAAAGTCAGGTGTGTAAGCTAAGGCCTCGGCCAGGAAGCATTTCCAATGTGAAAGGTTTACCGCATCATCGAGGTCGGCAGGACTGGCTAGTGAGAAATTTCGAGACAGAAAGGTCTTGAGACTCGCAATGAGGCCCCACGTCAAGTGGAAATCCTCTGCCTGCGTTGCGATAATGTCGTTGTAGGCTAGCGTGTTGAGTGGAATCTTTTGCCCGAGAACATCTAGACCCTCGGGCCATATTAGCCCATTGCATGCAGCGAGGATTTGGAACAGTACCTCGACACTCACACTGGCCTCTGGATTTTTCTCTCCTAGATTTAGCACCGGATCCGGAACAGGAACTGGTGACGCTTTCCGCCAAAAGATCAATCGAAAGTCGAATTCAGACGGAAGAGTGTGTTCAATGGCTCTAGCAACTGTAATCAGGAATCGGGCGATCTTCTCCGACCGCCGCAGAGTTTGATCTAGTCTACCCAGAGCCTTGAGAAGCTGATGGACTTTTCTAACATCGGTCCAGAAATCTCGACAAGGGATATACAACGAGAAATTCGTAATCGGGAATGTCCATGTGGTCTCGCAGGAGACCTCTCGCGTGGAACACGATAGCATGACGGGCTGACGCCACTGTTCCAAGGTACGTCGCTGTAATCTGCTGTATGTGGCACGGCATGTGAGGTCGGTCAGCAGTATCTGGCTCAACGCATCCAGTACATCCCACCCATCAGGAAACGCCTGGTATTGAGTGAACGTGGGCTCTTGTATGAGGAATTCGGGGATTGATCGATGCGCGAACGCGACCGTTGTTTTACGGGTCACTTGACGGTGCGATACTTCCAGAAGTCCCCGATATCGGCGATTGATACGCGATTTGGTCCGCTCAAGTCGCGCAAGGAACTCCTCCTCTCCATCAATTTCAGTATCAAGTCTTAGAAGATAGGCAAAATCCGGATCTTCAAGGTAGTCCGCCAAGAAGGAAAAGCTGGACAATGGCCACGGGGTCCCCATCACAAGGACCATCTTCATCAAGGCAAATGCATATCTCGATCTGCTCTTCAGGATTGAGGTTGTAATGTGCTGGAACAGGTCCGGTAACTCTCCAGGGAGTTCCTTGACCCGGCTCTTAAGTTCATCCAGTCTAGCGTCGCCGTCAATGTCACGCTCAAGTTCTCCAATTATCAGCTGACTCCACAAGAACACCCCTTCTGCCTTTCTTACGATGCATGTTTCCAGATCTAGCCGATTGTGGTCGCTCCAATTCCGGTAGCAAGTGTGACCATTTAATCTGCGACGCACAAATCTAAGAATGTCCGTGTAATTCACATCCTGGAGCCAAAATGTGCCGGACAACCGATGCTGTTCATCGAATTCCATTTCCTCGCGGCTTGACACGCAGATCTTGACGTTGGCGGGCATATCAGAGACCCATTTCATGAGGTCGCGGCATAGCTTACGGTCGTCACCCTTGAACTCATCCAAGCCGTCAATAAAGATGACGAGCTTGTGGTTGTCGTAAAAATGACTCATCTTCCGGAACCTGGCCAAAGCCTGCTTGACTTCGGTATCAGTCAGCGGCTGGACCCTGCGTTTGGACAGATCTGGGAATATTGCCAGAGTGAACTCAGGTGCTTGATTGAGGACAGAATGAAGAACTCCCCGGTTCAACCCCTGCCGGTTGTGTTCATTGCCGGCTGTTGGCGCGCTTGGCGGAGGCTTCCCATTCCCAATAAAATATCTCCCTATCACGAGACTTTTTTGGCCAGCCCAAGCATTCAAATGCTTCCGAGGCTTCGGTGACTCGCAGAGAAATTTCATGAGGGTTGATTTCCCGGAGCCGGGCTTGCCTGTGATATGAAAGATTCCTTGGCCCTCCCTGAGCCAATCGATGAACTCGTTGCGCGTCTTTTCACACCAAGGTTGGTTTTCCTTGCAAGGCTTGACGGCTTCATCAACCAACCACTCGAGGGTCTGGTTGTATTCCGCGCCAACCCTATCGTACCAAGAACCCATGCCATCATATGCCAGTCGCTCCAGGACACAATTGCGCATTTGGTAGGTATTGACATCAGCCGTCAGTTCACCCACTTGGGATTCAATGGCAGTCATCTTCTCGTCCACTTTCTGTTCAATAGCAGTTGTCGTTTCGTGCAACTGCCGGCGCAGATGAGACACCTCGCAAGAAATTTTTGAGACTGCATTCGAGATGCTGTCGAGATGTAATTCGAACCGACCGTTGCAGATCTGGGTGTACTCGTGGATTGCTGCGGTGCTTCTTGACGGTATCAACAGATTCGTGGACTCTCAAGCTAAAGACAGGAAGGCATCAGTATTGTCTCTCGACAGCTGCAACATATCGTGTAGCTAGTCTCTTACCTGATGAGAAGATGCAGCCGGCTTTCAAGCTCATAAAGCTTCTTTCTGAGGTTTGTGATCTCACCTTCCCTATACAAGGTCGCGAAGATCTTCTCGAACTTGTTCTCTTTGTGCTCGAGCAGATCCTAAATGGGCTGAGAGGTCTCTCAGCCCATTTAGGATCTGCTCGAGCTTGCTGGACTCTGAGAGGCATTCCTGGCACAGACGCTCGAGTTCAAAGTCATTGACCTCTCCACGACCCCTGAGCTGCGTCACGGCCGCGCTAAATTGGTCGTTCAGTTCTCTATAGTCCTCATTCACAGTCGTTGTCCCATTTACGTAGATCTTGACCCCAAGGATCAACCCCTTGACCCCAATTTCGACGAACTGGACGATGTCGCCCGTCAAACTAACAATAGAAAGGCCCTTCATGATAAATGATAACAGGAAGAAGGTACTGGAGGAGGATTCGAAAATTCTTTCAATGGAAAAGCTCGAAAGGTGATGGAAACTGATAACAGAGAGAAAAGGAGGCAGAGCTGACAGGAAGCGAAGCAGGAGGCTTTTAATCCAAGGTGGAAACTTGGATGAGAGTGTATCTTGGTGATGGGATGAGCAGAGTTGACAGAACCCTGTTGAGGAGGGAGGGGCAATGACTGACACAGCTGGTTTGTGCGTCTCGTCAAACGAACTGAGACAAATGAGCTAACTTTGGCTAATCAGAGAGGCAGGGCATCGTGAGTCAGGGTGAGCAATCACTCTTGGCCGCTCCTCGCAACAACTCCAAGCTGCCTAGGCCCATCTGGTCGCCTCGTTTTGCAGAAACACAAAGATGATTGCTCCAGTCCCCTTCTTTCTTCCTTCTGCGGCAATGCGCGCGATTATACGAATGTCGAACGAACAACCTACTTTCTAACCGGCCACGAAAGACGATTACGACGCAATCCAGCAACCCTATACTTGCCATCGCGAGCTTCCCCAAAGAAGGGGATTAAGCTCACAGCCTATCCATCGCCACTAGACTCGGTGATTTAGTCAATAGGTACAGTTCCTACTAGTTGTGCACACTCTCAGAGATTAGTTTCGTGTTTTTCCTTCCCTTCCTCACATCTCACGTCGGTAAATACGTGGAATTAATGCCGAGTCGAGCACATTTCCTACCTGCTGGCAGAGGCCGAAAAAATGGGCTCTCAACACCCAAGGTACATCAGTGCATGGCAGATGTAATCATGTGATACGAACACCGACTAATTGGTAGGGAAGCTCGGCCAAGCCTGCAGAATCCGAATAACTAACGTTAACTACATGTCATTATTGAGGCCTCGCTAAACAGTGCAAACACCAAGATCCCGCTGAGTCAGCCTCCGCGTACAAAGCTAAGTTGTTCATTCAGGTAGTTACCAAGTAGTTACTGTAGGTAATCTAGTTAACTTATTAACTTATCTCATCTGATGGCTAACTATGCGAGATTGTCCAATGCGAAGGGCCAAGCATTATCTCGACTCATTGATTGTGAAGAAGGCGCAAATCTTCTACAGCGATCTATGTTAAGCAAGCATCAATGCGTACAAGCTTTCTTGCAGTCCGGTCGGCCAAGACTTCTTGTGACTGTATCCATGGTAGCATCGCTCATGATAGTCCTTTCTCCCGTGGAATGGATAAAGGGCGCTGTCGCAATGCCGCTTTGTTTGTAAGTTCTGAAATGCCCTTGTCTACTCGTCTCGAGTAGCGATATCTTTCGCTAGGCTGACCCTTGGATCTCTGGAGACGCTGTGCGACAAGAGTCATAGCGAGGGTATAAATACAGCAGTTCGAACCCTCCGCGAGTTCAATTTCTCTGTCTCATCCTCGTGCACCTTGATCACCCCAGTCTCCTGATCCGGTACAAGAGAACATCAGACCGCAACCACTGCTCAGACTGACTGTCACAATGTCCGTCGAGAAACGTCCCAACGCTTCATCTGGAAAGATGGTCGACAAGGCTCGCGATCAACAGATTGTAATGGAGAGTTCACGCACTCGACAGATTGCCGACGCGCTGCAGAACCAATGTACGGTGCTGCTCTACAAGTGGCTCGCGGGTCGCCCTGTTTGCGAATTCAGGATCGTCGGCCCCGAGGTGGACAATCCGCCCTTTGGAGACGAGGCAGAAAACGTTGACAATGACGGTGACGACGCATCCCCTTCGCTGGCAGCGTTGGCTAAATCAAATCTACTTTGTTGATATCCCCGGTGACAACTTCTGGAATTTCACGCAAGCCCACAGCAAAGACCTCCAACCTCTGTGGGCCATTCTGGACCTGGTCACTCACTCTTCATGCTTATAATTCTACCCTGATATCAGTTCTACCTCCAATGCAGAACTGTTACTAGATAATGCAACTGATTGAAATTCGGAAGTACATACGCTCAGACTAGCGGACAGTACAAGTTAGACATTTTTATAAGGCCATGGTCACGGACCCGGGCCGGGCGGGCCTCCGGGACCTCCCCCACCCCCGCAGCAGTCGCAACAGTCGCAGCAGCAGTCGCAGCACGAGAAGCATTCGAAACAGCTCACACCCGCACACCTGTCTCTATTGTCAGCAAGTAGAACCATCGTCTCAAATCAGGGGCCAGTCACTAACAGTCCACAACAAACGTCCTCTCCTTCGCCCCCGCCTCGTAGTCGGACCATTGGCTCGCCCATGCGCTATTTACATTAGTCACGAATGGTTACTCGATACTCAGAATGGCCTACCGGTTGCTCGGTGATCAGCTCATTGTTTGCCGAAGCTGCTATGCGGCGTGGCTCTTGCATCTCCAGGCTGGTGGGGTTCCAGGTGCTTTCGGCGACGGGCGCTTCGGGCGACGGCCGCACCCAGGCAAATAAAGTGCGGCCGAACATAGTGAGAAGGAGCTTAAATATTGAGATAGAAAAGATGTTTCCCAGGCGCTGGCATGGTTTGAGTCCGAGGTATCAAGGGCGCTTGATATAAGCATTTAAGTGGGCGGCTTGGCTACGGGCTGTAGGGCTGTAGGGCTGTGATGGCATCCTTGGTCATTGGCTGCTGTTCGCGGTTTCCGACCCGTTGGCACTTCATGATATCATGGGTCCGCAGTTTTTTGTTCCTGGCCCTGATTCCACAACACCTGGTTATGTGTTTCGTGGTGAATGGTCCCACAACTACTACAGGGCCCCACTCCGGAAAAACTCACAACAGGTGACGCGCTTGTAGGCAGCAAAGTTCGAGCGCTGATGCAGAGTATCAAGCCCTCGACCCTGCCCTCGATAGCAGCTGTGATTGGGCCAAGTCTTTATTCTGTACGTCACCAGGAGCTGGTGGGGGGAGTGTCGACGGGTATTTGCAGGATAATGAAATATACTCTAGATCCATGATTGAGTCGAATATTGCCGCAACGAGCAAAGCCTAGAACAATACCGGATGATGTCACCACCCTCAATACCTTGGGCAAATCATGGGCTTGAAGACGAAACTAGTAGATTTCGCTCTATAACTGGCAATTTCAGGTACAGTACTTCGACCAGGTGACGTATTCGGTGGAGGTAATGTCTGCGCATTCTACCTTATCATGTAGGAGAACGTGCGAATGACGAATACCGGTCCATTGATACTACTTCTTATATGAGGCTTGGGCGTCTGTCCAGACTGCACCCCGTTAAGGTCTTCCTTCCCACCATTGATCGTCAGACGGGTCCAAGCACATGACGGTCTTAGCCCTACCTCACTAAGGGGTAGACACTAGGAAGCTGCAGATGAGCACTCGCTTGAGGGAATTCGGACGCCAATGAAATTGAACCTCATCAACACCTTCAAGCAAGAACAAATACCTCACTAAAACTGGTCAACCAAGTCGGTGAGTAAGCTAACCAAGCGCCCGTCTACAACCCTGGTCCCCCAATCAATGCACTGCAATACAATCCCCTCGAAACTTTTTTTGATATCGCTATATGGTTCCAGACGATATGATCACAAATGATCTCTCCTCCGCTCCGCGCACCACTCCCAGAACCCACTCGCCCGCCCGGTGCCGCACTCCTCCACCGGCACCAAATGCCGCGCCAGGTACGGCGCCATCCCGGGATGCAGTCGACCCCACGGGATCACATACGCACCGTTATTCTCATCGTCTAGATGCAGAGGGAGATAGTACAGCTGGCCGCTAGTGGTGGTGGTGCTTGCTTGAATGGTCTGGATGGCCGCCTGAGCGTGCGGCTCGGACCGGTCGGCGATGTAGACTGTCGCCCCTTTCTGGTAGAGCATGCGCACCAGCTCCTGTTCTATTCCGGATGCACCGCCGGTCACGATGACAACTTTTCCCCTGCTGCGAGGGAGCGTCGGACAAGGTGAATCACGGGCGTGGAGGGAAGGATTACGGATATTGAGCACCCATTATCAGATGATGAGCTGAAGTTGGCAGTGGGAGCTTAGGATGTAAGGGTGGGAAGTTCTTAAAAAGTGATGGAAGTCATTGCAGCCAGAGCTGGGTTCCGAATTTCCTTGGCCAGCTCACTATGCTCGTCTAATCTGGCGTGCTAGCGCAAGAGTGAGATTCTAGGGTGCTTCCCTCAAGTTTACTGGCCTTAATCTAGTGCGTATCCTGTGGGCTCCCCGGTTTGGCTGGCGGCAGGAGCCACTTACAATGATCGGACATCAAACTACAGGCAAACTACAGCCACTAAGCGAGCTGTTTCTGGGCATGATCAGGGAATTGGATAGACCAGGTCCCCGCATGGTGGCTGAACAGCACAGTTACAAGTGAAGACTGTTGATCCGGGGCCAGACGCACTCGCACCTCCAGCGGTAGCTTCTCAACCAACAAGAACGTGCGCAATTCCTCCCATTGCAACTGTTTCCTATCCACTGCCTGGAATTCAAAGCTAGTCAGTAACCTTGCGAGGATCAGTCGCATTTCCGCCCATGCCAGGTGCTGGCCAAGCCAAGACCGCGGCCCTGTGTTAAAATGAGTGCACAGCCTGGGGAGGCTGCTGATATCGATTACCTTAGATGCAATTAAGTCTAAGTTACTGAGCTATATCCCTGTCGGTCTGGGCTCACTAGCCCAGGCCCTCGCCTAAATATACTTTTTTGTCTATCCACAGATTCCAGTTCATTCATCTGTTGTCCCCTTCTCTTACTCCGCGTCCACGTCCTCGACCAATTTGGGTGGCCTCGGCCATCCGCATTTGCTCCAACCTCTCTGTGAGCTCCTCCAGCAGCCTTTTAGGAGTCTTTCCAAAAGCATTGGGTCGATCCATCGAGCCTCCTGCCTCCACCAGCATTTCGATCCATTGCTTTCGTGCTCGGACCGGAGCATCCTTGGGCTGCGAGGGGTCAGGCCGTCCATGCTCGTCGAGCTTTCGAATTAGTGTCCCCTTCATCACCTGATGGAGGGGTGTATTTCCCTGGTCGTCGACTACGTCCACGTCCGCTCCGCGGCTGATCAAATACCTAGCCGCCTCAACCTGATCCATGTTCCTGACGAGATAGTGCATCGCCGTACAGCCATCAGCATCTGTCTCATCGATGTCTAGCGAGGCCTGCAGTAGACGCTCGAGCATTGCCCGGGGAATGTGCTCAATCCAACGTTCAGCACACAGCCGGTGCAGACACAACCGAGCATCGGCCCCGTGGGCCAGCAAGGTCTCGACCAACTGGATGAACCGTGTATCGTTGACTTTCCCCCGTCGCACACCATGGCCATTTACTGCATCTTGTAGAATTGTAGGCTCGAAAGTGTCTCTCTCGCGTTCGTCGTTGCGGACGGCCTTCCAAGTCGACGCTAGTGGTCCAGCATCCAGCAACATCTCCACCACCGCCAGAACGCTTGAGGGTCCCATGTGGCGTGATCTCACCGCGTAATGGAACACCGTGGCCCCCAGCCGGTCTCGGGCGTTGATTGTCTCAGGGTTCGCTGCTAGAAGGTATTTGACGGTCTTCACTAATCGTTCAGAGGGTATTGTCTCTTCCTGAGCCATATCATCTTCTGTGTCATCATCCTTGTTCTCTTTTCGAGGCTTGTCGTCCGGCGTGCCTAGTAAAGCCCAGTGAAGGGGAATCCGGCCCTGATCATCCCGGCGGGAGATCATCTCCGCCACACTCACCCCCTCGCCGCGATGGTCCACTAGCGCACGAATGCCCTCGAGGTTTCTGTACACGCTGGCGATATGCAAGGCGGTGACTTCTTTGCTGGGTCCAATGACACCCTCATCAGTCATCCACAAGGTCGGATCACACCAGCTCTGCCGGACATGCACCTCGGCGCCTTCCGCGATCAGCCGCGATGTCAAATGATAGCTACCATACGGCACTGCGGCGCCGAGAAGTGTCTTTTCCAGCTCTCTGACCGGCTGTGATGGCCCACTCGCATTACCATCATCATCTTGTCTCCCTTTGTTCTCCTCTTCATCATCATCATCATCCTCCTCCTCGTCGTCTTCCCGCACAACGTTCACAACATCTGACTCCGAAACCAGACACCCCTGGTTCAAAAGACAGTGAATGAACTCCTCATGCTCGGCAAAGCCCACCCCTCGCCTAAGCCCGCTCGCCGCGCTGAACAGCGGCGTGTGGCCGCGGGCATCCCGATCCTGCAGCGTCGCCAACGGTGGATCGTGCTGCAGGAGCCAGAGCACCATCTCTCGATTCGCGGCAGCACACGCCTCGTTGATGGGCGAGAAGTCCAGTTGCGTCAGGTATTGGTCCAGCGGCGGCTGCTCGGGGTTCTTATACGTTGGATCTGTCAAGTAGATCTCGATAAGGGCGCGAAGAGCCTCCCAGCTGCCGGAACCGGCCGCCACAAAGAAGGGATGCCAGTAGGGGGCTTCGTATCCTTCCCAGAATACCCGCGTGTTGGGCGATGCGTGATAGAGTCGGAGAGCCGCGAGGTCGTTTCGCGCCACGATGCGGCCGCAGAGCCCTCCCCACCCATCCTCATATACTGGGGAGCCGTCAGTGTCGTGGAATGCAAAGGCCTTGTGGCGTTCGTGGAACTCGGGATATGACATTGTGCGTCCGAGGTATGGAAGGGAGGAAACAGTCAAGATGGCGAAGGGGGAGTGGCTGCAGGGGGAAGTGGGTGGGTTTTATAAGTTACCCGCAAAAACATTTTGCAGCGGGCTCCCGATGCGGGAAGGCGCGCTTTGTGAGTGCCGGGGGACGTGGAAGTACCGGAATGTCATATTGCACTTTATTGCCACTGATGGGCCCTGAGACCATCCTCTAGGTCATTTGTGAATCATCTGTATATAGCATCGAAGCTATGCGGTGATCTCTCACTCTCTCTCACTCTCTAACTAGTGTAGAAAGTCAATTCGTTCCCCAATGACGACTTCTGTCTGGTGTGAAATATAGCCAGCAGGTTTGCACCTGGTCAAGGAATCTAGCAATTGTTACTGTACCTTGAGTAATTCTCGCCAATTTGAGCTTCGTCCTGCTAAGCCTAATGTCTTTCTAGCCGATCTTGAGTCTATGAAAAAGAAAAAGTATCTTCGCCATGCGGCCACCACGGGCTATCACTCCTGTAGTACTGTGGCAATTCTTCTGATTGATGAAAGAGATGCTATGAGTCTATGAGACCATGGACTTGCGTCTTTGTGATGCTAGTCTCTTCGCTTTATTTTCCACTGCCATTATCATGCCAACCGTGTACGTTGTGAAGGACAGAGTTGTAGAGCTGGTACCGTATGAGGCATATAAATATACCAAAATGAGCAAACAATACATATTCAGGCTTCATGCTCCCTCTAAAGGTGTGAGTGATGAAGTATGGGCGGTGACTGTAGGTGTTTAGAATATCCAATATCCCATAGAAGACTAACGATGATATGCCTAATACTAAAACTTGATGGAAACTAGTAATCCTTGTTCGTAGTAAGGCAAGTGGGCTAATACGACCGCGAAGCTCATGGGGCGGGGGTTGACAGTTGCTGGTATAGATGACTCAGCATCTTCATAATGGTGGACAACGGTCTGTGCATGTCTCTGGGCCTTCACGTATGCATCCATGCTGAAAAATAGACTGAGTAGTAAGTCATGGTTTATTTCACATAGTAGGAATATTCGCATGTGATACTTTTAGCTTCCGTTACAGGCGATAGTCACAGCAGCCACACAACCAACAGTCTGCACCATTCAGTCTGTGCAGTCTTCTCTATGTTGGAACACATGAAAGGACTATGAGTCGTGGCCGCATTCTCGGAGACTGCAACTCATGACGAAAAGAATTGTGTACCAAACTCTCTCTGAAGCCTTAGAGGTGTCTGTAGCCGAGAGAATCGTATGAAGGGTGGTGGTCCAATGCTTTGGTCGCCCGAAATCTCAGTCAGAAGATCGACAGCCGGTCTTCAACGCCACAGGGATCGTCGCTCGCTCCATACCGTGGCTCAAGGGGGTTGCACAGTACTCCAGAGATCAGCCCTTCTCGACTTTGATCAGCACGAAGCCGAAATCTTCAGACCAGGAGACTCGAACCAAATCTAAGATATAAAAGCCGATCTCTTGGATCTAGGAAAGTAAAGGGTGAGCAAATGTCAATTCCAACGGCAAGACAAAGATTTGTTCGTCCCACGTAGCCTCATCTGGAACAACCTTGAAGGCCGGTCCTTGAGACAATCCCTGCAGCTGCTCTCAGGTAGGTAAGACAGAGGCGCTCTCGCACCTGCCGAGACTATGAATAACATCATGATGCAGACTGACGCAGAAGACACTGCCACAAGCATTGGCCACCCGATTATAAAACCGTCCATCTTTCCTAGTCGATTGCATTCGCCTTCACCTCTTGCCTAGGCGGAGCCCTCATTATCATCGCAATGAAATATTCCATCGTAGCTGTCGTGCCCGCACTCGCAGCCAGCGCCGCAGCTCTTCCCTTCCCCTCTGCGTATACTCTTGTCGCAGATGGAGGCTGGACTGTGGTCACCGACGGTGGTATGCCGCCTTCCCCTTCCATTCTCCAGCTTCCGAGAGTCTTGTTCTTTATCTGACATCGCTCTAGCCCATGCCTTTATTGGCACCGGAGACATTGACAATTATCCCGTCCTGATCTGTAAGCTCCACCCACCCAATATAACCCTCATCCGTTCCAACTACTAACCATGCGGATTGAGGAACAGTGAAAGGAGGCAACAACAACAGCAAAATCACCGGCGCCGCGCAGCACCGCTCCTCCACCGGCGTACAAAATCTCTACGTCATGGGGAGTACGGACGCACCCGTGACGCTGACGAGCCCCGACGCTGACGCCCCCAGCGGTGCCGTCGTGGCGGGATTCGGGGTCGACAATCAGAATTACCTGACGGTCAACGGGAAGAGCAGCGCTTTCGGGGTGGATCCCAACTCGGGCCAGATCAGGGAGATCTACCATCTGGGGAAGGGATCGGACTCCCAGTACCAGCCGATTTCGTTGTGGGTGAAGGAATGCAAGGGGTGTTAAGTGGTGTTGCATTGGCATTGTTGGGGGGAGAAGGCTTGCTGTGGCGGTGTGGGTGGGTGGGAGGATGCTCATACGCGTAAGTGACTTGTAGGTAGGACACTGTGGCTTTGAAGGGTGATTTTGGTGGCGATGTGACCTCGTGGAATCGTGGAGAAGGGTGCATCTGCTGTGTATGGCTTGATGAATTCGCAAGGGTTGGTTGGTTTATTGTACTGTACTACGTCGATGGCTGCCTTGAAACGCTGGCTACACGGGCTCAAAGGAAGGCTCTCAAAGGGCAGTTTTCGGCTGAATGTCTGATGTATAGATGTTTATGTGGTGGATCATTGTTCTGGAAAAAAGAGTGATTTGATACTATACACATTTTGAAAGACGGTGGCTGGTGATTGATGCCTTAGCTTATAGGCACCGAGGCCAACAGGTTGATCTCGTGATCTGCCGCTCCCCCTTCTCCTCCTTCTTCTCTTTCTTCTGCCTCACTTTCCCCTTCCATGACCCCATTCAGTCCGCTCATTTCACCCATCGCATTGATTCCATCTACCATCTGCTTCACAATTCCGTTGACGAGCCCATTCGCCATATTCTTTCCCGGCTCAGGTAACGGGATGACAGCCTGTCGCGACGCGAGCTGCGCCTCCGAGGGCAGCGAGGTGTTGACATCTTGGCGCGCGATCGCCTCCACCTTAGCGCACAGCTTCTTCAATGTCTCCTCCGCGAACGACTGCGACATGGCGTGAGTCGAGAAGATCATCTCGATCCGCACCTGCGAGCCCACCGGGGTGGCCAGAATTGACAAATCACAAGCATCGGGGGCTGGGCAGATGAATCCCGGGGCACATTTCAAGGTTCCTTCCATCGAGACCGGCTGCGTGGGATCCTCTTCCGCCCCGAACTCTTGGTACTGGAAGACCGAACTGAATCGCGTCGCGGCAGGCCAATCGGTACACTGGTCAACAATGTGCTGGAAACCGAGGGACTCGTGTGGAATCGTGTCGGTCTGCTGTTGCTGGATCATCTGCAGCAGCTCGAGGACCGTGCGTACAGTCTTCATGTCCGCACGGACGGGCACAATGTTCAGGCACGGTCCCATGACGGACTCGACGTTGTCCAGGGCGAGGTTGCGACCCGACACCATGTGGCCATAGACCACGTCCGATGTGGCGGCCAGCTCTCCCAGCACCATCGCCCACGCTGCTTTGATCACCGTAGCGGCGGTGATGCCATAATCCTTGTATGCGACCAAGGGTACCATGTCCACGATCATCGTATTGAGCACGTTGGTGATGGACGGCCTGGTGTGTTCGACCACCGCGGTCATCGCGGATCCCGCCAGCATCTGTCGATAGAAGGCCTCGGCGCCCTCATTGGCGAGTAACTGCATGCGCACGAAATCGGCGAACTGGGGTCGCTTCGCAAGAGACTCGCCTCTGTAGGCGCTGCGGAGGTCTTGCATCAAGAGCGGCATGGAAGAGCCGTCGTATTGCCCGTGAGAGATCCGCATGATCAGACGGTGTCGGATTGCCCCGTTCTTAATCACCATGAATCGAACGATGGGTTCGCCTAGACGTGGCGGCCGAGCAAGATCTTCACGAACAAGTGTCTCGGATGGGTCTTGATCATCCTGGATATGGAACGTGTACTCGGGACTTACTGATCGCAGCACAACTTGGAGCATTTGCGAGCTGGTCTTCACAAAAATCGTGCGAAGGATTGCGTGGTGCTTCAGCAGCTCCTCGCAGGCCGTCTGCAGGCGTCGTAGGTCAATCGGCCCGGTAAAATCGAACACCAGGTAATTGCTCCAACCGCGGGTCTTGTTGAGGCCACCGCCAATGGCAAGCGATTGGAAGTCGGTGACCTCAAGCACGTCCTCGATGTTAAAGGCAGGGAAGTCAACTTGTGGCAGCACGATCTCGTCCAAAAGCTGGTCCTTGGTGAAGGACTTCAGCGTCGAGAAAGGTTCGAATGTCTGAGGTCGCTGTTGATGCGACAAGGTTTCTGCAACGGCACTCATTGCCTCCAGAGTCGGGTGCTGGAAGACGGTGGCAGTCGAGAGAGGAATGCTTTGAGCACGAGCCGCGGATGCTAGTCGCATGGCCGTGATCGAATCCCCTCCCAGCCGGAGGAAATTGTCATTGAGGCTGATCTGCGCGGCCGATGTCTTGAGAACCTCGGCCCAGAGTTGCTGCAACGCAAGCTGCATCTCCGTAGTCGGGGGTCGCGCCTCTTCGGTTGCCCCCGTGTACTCGGCCATTTGTCTTTGAGTCATATCGCTACCACACCGGATCAATGTCTTGCGGTCTGCCTTGCCAGAGGGCAGTTTGGGAATGTAGTTCACTGGAAGGTAAGCACTCGGAATCATGTGCATTGGCAGGAAGTCCGCCAGCCGGTCCTCGAGTCCGGACACTGCTGTCACATGGCGGTCGCTCGGTGGGGGAATAATGGTGGTAGCAGAGGAAACTTCTTCAACGGGCACGGGAAGGAATGCCACCAAGCGAGGCTGGCTGGAAGCATCCTTAGGAGAGAGGATGTCAACGATGGCGTCCGGCTTGTTGGGTAGGCTTTGCTTGATGCGATACTCGATTTCGCCCAGTTCAATCCGCTGGCCCCGCAGCTTGACTTGGGTGTCCTTGCGGCGCTGGAAGCTCAGTGTACCGTCGGGATTGTAGCGTACCAAATCACCAGTCTTATACACCACCGGAGGCCGTGTAGTATCTTGCTTGTTGAGCCACCTCGGATTCTCGACGAAGGCGGCTTGTGTCTTGGCTGGCTCTGCGAGATATCCCCGACCCACGTTCCAGCCTTCCATAACGAGCTCTCCAACGCTTCCGACTGGCACCAGTCTGTGGTGATTGTTTGGCATGACGACCCAGGTGGCACCAGAGCATGCCCGCCCAATGTTCCTTGGGCTTGACTGGCTGGTGATCTCAAAGTTACTCGTGCTGCAGACACAGCATTCACTGGGGCCATAGGCGTTCACCAGTCGAAGTCGATGGGCCCAGGTCTCAATGTGCGATTGAGACATCGCTTCACCAGCCAGGATCAGTGTCTTCAAAGACGGAACATCATCCGGGTTGATGAGGTTCACAAAAGATGGGGTCAGAGCGGCCCAGTTGCACTTGGTCTCTCGGATTGCCTCAGTAACATCGCGCTTGCGCTGCTCCTCCGACGCCACGCACACACAACCGCCGACAACTAACGTTGTGAGGATCTCGACCAAGCTAGCGTCAAAAGTGAAGGAGGCAAATTGCAGCGCGCGAGTCTTATCATCCATCAACATCGTCGATGCATGGGTTGTGGATGCGGAGGCGTATGCACCGTGTTGGATCACCGTGCCCTTAGGCTCTCCCGTACTTCCAGATGTGAAAATCACATAGGCTGAGTTCTGAGGAGTGACACTCGTCACAGGAAGACCACTGATGGCAGGCTCTTGAGGTGTGTCCGCAGACAAAACCACTACATTGTATCCGGGGCCCAGAGATAGACACAACTCGTTCTGCTTGGGCGAGCATACAATTGTCTTCGACTTGAGTTTCGTGATCATCAGCTGGATGCGACTTTTAGGCTGTGTCGGATCAATGTTCAAGAAAGCACCACCAGCACGCATGACACCCAGCATCGCAGCGACGGGCCACCGGCTCTTCTCGAAGCAGCAAGGCACAAAGTCTTCAGGCTGGACGTTGAGCTCAGCAAGGCGATGTGCCAAGCGGGCAGAGTGGTTGTCCAAGTCCGCATAGGAGAAGGAACCATCCCACGAGCAGACAGCTTCTTTGCTAGGGTGCTCTGCGATGCGCTCTTCGATCAACTGATAGATGGTCTTATGGACCGGAGCCGGAATGTCTTGATTCCACTGACGGATGCTCTCTTCGTCCTTGGCACTGATGAAGGTGAGATCGCCCAACTTGGTGTCTGCATTTGACGTGCAGAACTGCTGAAGGAGGTGTTCCAGCTGAGCAAGGATCCGCTGGACGTAGTCAGCTGCGATGAGACTGGAGTCGAAGTGAGCGGCACACTTCACTCCCTGGGTCTGCAGGGTGCATTCCAAAGTGAGGGCGTATGTTCCAAAATTGGCGTCAGCGTCCGACACAGCTGTCAAGTCCGGCTCCTCGACGGTAGCCGGCTTGTCCTTGGCGGGCTGGACAACCAGCAGCGTCTGGAAGTCACAAGCACTGGCCGCCTCTGTGCTCGACCGACCAATGTTCTGCAGTCCTAGTTGCTCAAAGGCAATCATCTTCGCGGCCTCAGCCTGCAAGTTGCCAACGAACTCTTTGACCGTAGTGCTAGCATCGTCGGGAACCTTAACGCGCACCGGGACGGCGGCAATCCCCGGACCGACCAGACGATCGATGTCCGGCACAGGAGCATTTCGACCGGAAACAATGTTTCCGAACACCACATCCTCGGATTCGGAATGGGACCCGATCAGAATCCCCCAGGCTGCACGAATCATCGAAGCCATCGTAATTCCCGGCATGTTGTCCGTGCGGGGAAGAGTCATCTCGTAAATCGAAGTCGTGTCCGACACCGGTTGCTTTGCGGTAGAGACAGTGCACGGGAATTCGTTCCGCATCGCGCCAGCGAGATATTGTTGCCAGAAGTCGTTGGACGCCTTGGCGTCGGTCTGGACCACATGGTCCATGAATGCCTTGAAGGTCACATCTCGAGCCGGCTGCTGACCCTTGTATGCCTTGTCAATACGTTCAAAGACAAGATCTAGTGTCCAGGCGTCGTAGACAGCGTGGTGAGCGGTCCATACGAAGATCCATCCGTGCTCCCCGGGAGCAAGCCCGTAGCGGGTTAAAGCATCTCCTGCCCCCATAGGCTGCTTTTTGTCATTTGCCAAGTACTCCTCGAGGCTTTCGCCAGTACGCCAGTCAATATTCCCCTGGATAACAGCCTGTAGCGATACCGACTGCTGGCGGTAGATGATGCGCGTCCGCAGGATGGGGTGTGCGGTGATTACGTCCTGGCATGCCTGCTTGAATCGTTTCAGGTCAATGTTCGGACCGAGAGCAAGAGTGTGCTGCGCCATGTACACTCCATTGCGACTATCCGAGAGCGCCATCAGACCTTCCTGCATCGCGGTGCAAGGGTAGAGGTCCTCGATAGCTGACTTGTCGACGCGGCACTGCTCGGCTGCAGCGTTGAGCACGCTGTTGAGATTCTCGCTGGTGTCAAGCAAGGAGAACGGCACATCTTCAAATGGCTGGATGCTGTCGAGCGCAATGGAAGCTTCTGCCATATCGTCCAGAGTCGGATGGGTGAAGACATCTGCCACACTCAACCCAATATTTTCACACCCGCAAAGATTCACGAGTTTCATGCCATCAATGGAGTTGCCACCCAGCTGCAGAAAGTCATCATCTGCTGAAATCGATTCCTCCTTAACCTGCAAGACTTCAGCCCAGATTTTGCGAAGCACAAAGCCAATCTCCGTGGCAGGCTCCCGGTGATTCTTCTTGGTGGCACCCGTCAGCTGAGCAACAGTCAACTGTGAGGCGAAATCACTGATCGCCTTGCGGTTGGTCTTGCCGGATGGGGACAGTGGCATATGATTCAGCTTGACCATTGTCGAAGGAACCATATACGCGGGAACAGCAGCAGAGAGCTTGCTCTTCCAGCCCTGGGTCAGCGCCTCGAGATCCTCCGCTGATGCCGCGTCGGGAGTTCGGAAGTTATCGTCGAATCCCTTCCTGAGTGCCACGAAAGCCGCCAGCATGGGTCGGTCCTGCTGGTCGACCGGCTTTACAAGGCCTACTGCTGCCTCTGTACCGCGGGGCAACGCCTGGCGCAAGTGAAATTCCACCTCCTCCAGTTCAATACGCTGGCCGCGCAATTTCACCTGCATATCTTTGCGTCCGACCAAGTTGATCAGGCCATTGCTTCCCAGTCGCACCAAGTCACCAGTCTTGTAAGCCCGAGCGGATGACGCTGCGCCCCGAATATCCTTCAGCCATGGAGTGTTCGAAATGAAGACAGAAGCCGTCTTCTCCGGCTGATGGATGTACTCTCGTGCTAGCACGGGACCTTCGACCACCAGTTCACCGGTTGCACCGAGCGGAGCCAGCCGATCGTGATTGTTGATGTCGGCGACCCAAGCAGCGACGCCTGTGCCCCGACCGATCGTTGAGCGCTCGACGGATCCCGAAAGATCTCCTGTCACGCAGACGGACGCTTCGCTTGCCCCGTACATGTTCAGCATCCGCACTCGACTGCGCCATGTGTCGAGGTTATCCTGTTGGACTGGCTCGCCGGCCAGCAGTAACGTCTTGATATCCGGAACGTCTTCTGGCGTGATGGATCGTAGGAATGAAGGTGTCGTGCAGAACCAGTTGGCTCGGAGTTCACGCATCGCGGCCGTTGTTCGACCTAACCGGTCCTCCTTGGAGGGCACACAGACACAGCCACCTTTAACCAGCGGGGTGAACAGCTCGAAAGTATTGACGATGAACGTATAGGCTGCGAATTGGAATGTGCGGGTGTCGCTGTTGATGTTTAGCGGTCCACTGTGTGCGCTGACACTAGAGCATACCGCGCGGTGCTCGTGCACGATCCCCTTGGGCTTTCCGGTACTACCGGAGGTGAAGATTGCGAAGGCTGCATCGCGGGGGCTGGCGCGCTTAGGGAGGTCTGGGCAGAGGGGAAGGCTTTGAACGAAGTCTGCGTCCACGGCGATGACTTGCGACACATTCGGCGCCACCATGTCCACATAGCCCGGCGCCGTAAGCACCAGGTTGGCTTCTACTTCGCTTATGATTGTCCTCAGACGGTCTATCGGCTGGGCGGGATCGATGCAGACGAATGCGCCGCCGGCCTTCAGAACTCCCAACATGGAGACTACGGCCCAGAGGGACTTGTCGAAGCAGACGGGCACGAACACCTCTGGTCCGACGTTCTGGGAGATGAGGAAGTTGCCCAGTCGCGCAGTGTAGTCTACCAGTTCCGAGTACGATACGGATCCATCCCAGCATTCCAGCGCCGTGCGATCCGGGCAACGCTTCGCCGCTTCGTCGATCTGTTCATGCAGACAAGCATCGATGGTCGGAGACACCGTCGCATTCAGCTCCTGGAATCGCGTCCACGAGGACGGCCCAAGAAGATCCACCTCTCCGATTATGGTATCTGGTGCGTCGCGGATCGCCGCTGTCGCTTTCGCAATCGCTTCCGCAACTGCAGCTGCGATGCTGTCGCCGATGGCCTGCGCGGCATAATGAAGGGTCACTTGAAGCTCTTCTGTCGCATCAGCGACTGAGAGTATAAGGGGAAACTGACCAGTCAGCAGGGAAGATCGAGTGATGATTGGAGGAGTGGGTTTACTTACATGAGAGGGATCGACTTCGGCAAGATGTTGTTCCTCGGTCTGCGTCGACTTCCAGACAAGGGTATTGAATGATCTTCTTATGGCCGCCCAGTCCTTGAAACTCTGGACGGTCGGTACATCCTGTGCCGGCTGTTGAACCGACGGCTGAAGCTGCGCCAGAGCAGTGTCGCCAGGGATCTCACCGTGGCACACCGCAAACCACAAGGCATCGGCCACCGTGCTGTCCGCCAACCCAAAGGAGAGGACATCGCTCCCCGTGTAATATCGTAGTACGACCGTCCAAGCCTCTAACACGGCCTCGGTGGAGGATGCGCCCGCGCGCACGGAGATGGACTTGAACCCCGGCGCATTGCGCTGGAGATTCTCGGTCGGAAAGTGGCAGAGTGCTGCGTCGAAGGCACCAGGCACGATCTGCAACATGACTGCGCGCGTCAAGTGGAAGGAAGAATGACGGGTGTTAGGCAAGTCGCGCTTGCTGATTACATATAGCTAGAGGTGGTGTAAATGGGTGGTAGTTGAAGCGAGAGAGGTTGATGGGATTATGCAGGGAGGTAAGTTCGAGCGAGTAATTGCGAGCGAGAGAAATTTGGGGAGAACAGCCTGAGCTTCAGACTTCGCAGCTCCAGATCGACAAATGTTTCTTGTGATTGATAATTTGCAATCAGTAGGTCACTCACAGACTGACTGATAAGACAGGCACTTTCTTTCTTTCCCAGATCCGGCTATGCTTCCGGCTGTGGACACACAGTATGGAGCTGAGTGTGCTGCTGTACCTGAGCATCAACCCTGGGTCCCATTCATTACCGCGGGTAACAATGAGCTGGGGCTGACTCTGATCTTCTGTCTCCGCTGTAGCATTGGTATATGGGCATGAGTATGTGTGTGAGAGTGTGGATGAAGTGGATGAAGTGGCAAGACGTGTTCAGGGCTGCACTGGCTGTAAGGGCTAGTATGGCAGCTGGCAGCTTGTGTTTCGATACGGTTATGACGGTGACGGTGACGGTGACGGTGACGGTAAGCGATTAGATAGAGTTCCCTCGTCTTCTTCATCTTCTTCATCTTCTTCAACGACCCACAGTGGATCTCATCGTGGCCTTGGCGTAGTCTACGTCATGGGCTAAATGCCCTGGCAGGGGAGACGCTTGGACTTCTACTCATCTTCCAACAGGGTCGCATAGATTACTGTTTGAGTACTCCGTCTACGCTAGAGATATGCCGAGTCTTCGGCACTCATTCAGGATCTAGGTGACTGCATTGACGGATGTCTCGTCTCTGGTTGCAACGTTCATTGTGTGCTGTCAGAATGCTTCTATGATAGTGCATGCTTGGGATTGGAGGCCTTTCTTCACTGCACTTTGTTCTGTCTTCATGTTTGTGTTGAATAAGAAACAGACCGACACCATGGAAGAGTCTCGGGCATAGATCGGGAAGTACCGTGGGCTCGGGACAGGCTGCTTTTCCCCGATCGGGAAATTGATATTCTTCACCCGCTGCGGCAAGAAAGCTCCACTCTTTCTTTTTTTTGTTTCTCATGGTTAAATTGAATTCCCCTTCCGAACCCTTCCGCCAAACTCTTCATCGTCAATCGCAGTTCTGCTATTTCTGGACCTCGTGGATATCCTGTACATATACGTATCCTCAAGCGACGATCGGCATAGCACCCACAATATGCTGGACCCTGCGCTGCACTCCCTTCCAGCCCTCTTATCAAATCAACCATCGGTACTCAATACTTTCTAGATATTTAGTGTCTCGAAACGAATTTTCCTTCTCAGGTAGTGTTCGGATCCTACTCTGCGCTGAGGGTCTCTATCCTGGGTTTTGCGAGGTATCCAAGATTATGATCCCCTGTGCAGTGTGGTTTGGGAAGCTGCCAAGCGTAGAAATGGAGTCTGCAGAGATGATCCGTATAGACAGTCAGGATAAGTAGTGCGACCCTGGCACTCATCGACGGTGACAGGTGTTATCGCGGTTGTTTTATCATTGTCACTTCTTTGGTTATTGTTCTTACTGTTGTCTTGTACTTCCGTCATCATGAAGGATACTGAAAGCGTGCTGGTGCAGACCAACATCGATCGACGGACCTGCCATCGTGTAAAGCCGATGCAGGTCCTTGTTCTGGGCCTCTGCCGCACGGGAACTCTGTGTAAGTGTGCCACATCCTCCAGCGCAATAGCACAGTTGCTTTCGCATCCCCGTGCGACACTATCCCCTCTCGACCAACACTAACAACCCCCCAAAGCAACATGGCTCGCCCTCCAGGAACTCGGCTACGAGACCTACCACATGACCTCGATCATGCAGAACCCCAAGGACGCGGTGCTGTGGACCGAAGCCTTCCGCGGCAAGTACCACGGCGACCGCCCCTTCACGCGCGCCGACTGGGACCAGCTCCTGGGCCACGTCGAGGCCGTCACGGACTTCCCCGCCGCCGTCTTCGTGGACGAGCTGGTGGCCGCCTACCCCGATGCCAAGGTGGTGCTGACCCTACGCGACGTCGACGCCTGGTACGCCTCGATGCAGCAGACCATCATGGCGCAGACCTACAGCCCCCTCGCGACGCTGTTGGGGTGGATCGACCCCGAGAAGTTTGGGGCGGGCAACCGGATGTGCCGCCTGGGGTTTGACGCGATGTTCGCCGGCGACTTCGCCCGCAATGGCAAGCAGGCGTTTCGCGAGCATTACGATCGCGTCCGAAGCGTCGTGCCGCAAGATCGTCTTCTCGAGTGGAACCCCGCCGAGGGCTGGGAGCCCTTGTGTGGCTTTTTGGGGAAGGATGTCCCCGCCACGCCGTTCCCGCGCGCGAACGAGAAAGCGATCTTTCAGAAGAAGTCGGCGGCGGTGGTACGGAGTGCTTTTGCGAGGTTCTTGAGGAAGATGACGTGCTACGGGGTCGGGGTTGCGGTGGCATATTTGGTGGCCAGGCATGGGCGGGAGGTTTGGTTGCGGGTCTCGCAGTGGGTGTAATTCTGTTGGGGGATGTCTACTGTTCGTTTTGTATATCTGAGGCTGGTACGTCTTCTGTTATTTGATGTATGTAAATAGATAAGTTTGTGGTTTATAGATCATGGATATGTAATATTGGGTTCTTGGAGATGAACCGATCGATACCCGATCGATTTTTGCCGATCCGCTTTTGGCCTGCGAGGATCGGCGGCATTTTGAGAGAATCAGCATGAGAAAACAAAAAGAAGAAAAACGGAAACGGAAACGGGAAAAAGAAAAGATATCTCCGGCATGTAAAACGACCAAGAATTTAGAGTTTCTTCTTCTGGAGTTGATATCTATAACGAGGGAAATATGGCACGCTGCATCTATATGCCTGATGCTGTACTGATCCTTGTCCACTGTTTTCCGCCGTATACTGCCTTTCTGCGGTCGAACTTAATATTGATATGCTACATCCTGAATCTTGTGGTATCTCTATGTCAAGTAAACTTTTAAAGTCATCAAGCTTGGAGAGCTCTTTCGCGTACTCCGCTGAAACCCTGTTTCAATCAGGATTCAGGAATCATGGTTGCGTTGACCCTGATCCGATCGGTCCCACTTACTGTATCTGGGGAAGATCACCTCGAGGCCGAGATCCATCGATCGTCGAACCGGTGGATAGGCTGTATGGCCAGTGTGGAGACGACTGACTCGCGGCTGGGTGATAGCATCTCTTGCGGCTGGACTGCGGATGGGACATTGAATGTTGATTGAACGCGACCGCAAAGGACTATTCAACCTGCTATCTAATTTTCGCAGTTACGGATGGTATAGAGTCTCGCAGTCCACAACTTGACACAACAAGTAACTAGTTCATGGATAGGAGATCTCGCGATGAAACAACCTTGTGGTGGAGCCCCGCCGGTGATGTCAGGGCTCTGCCCGCGTCTTGCCCTAAGTGGTAAACAGCAAAGACTGCCAATGTCAAGGACCCTGACTGGCCATGGAGCGAGGCTGGAACTCCAGGAGAATGCCTGAGCATCATTATCTTCCGTGTTCCCGCATCTCGATCCTGATTTATGCCGCTGGGTCCTGTCGATCGATCCGCTGATCGTCGGTACTGGAAGACTAAAAGGTGGAGCCCGGGAAAGAGCACCGGCAAACCGGTTCGTTTGACTCGCACTCTAGAGTATCCAGGAGAGGAATTGACCAAAGCTGCCCCCAGTCAGTCTTTCTTGGCTTTACTTTCCCTTGTCTGGCGGTTCGCCTACCGTCACCGTCACCACCTGCTTCGTCCTTCCTCTAACCTTTCTTTCTCTCGATCTCTCTCTTCCACTTCTCTTTCTCTTTGCCTCATCACCTGCCCCTCTTTTTCCACACCCTGTCTTTCTAATTTGTTGACTCGAACACTTCAACTGACTCTTGAGCTCCATTCCCACTGATACACTCTTTCCTTCCGGTTTCACTTATCCATCATCCTTGCTTCATTACCCATCATTATGCGCTTCGCACTGTGGTCCGCTGCCCTCCTCGTCGGCTGCATGGCTGCCCCCATGCTTCCGACGCACCCGCTCATTGTCCGAAGAGAATTGACAGAGGTAAGGATCGCTGGGCCGCGTCAAACTGGAACCCGGATGGGTCTGCTCAAACTAACTCTTTGCTCATCATTACTGCATAGAATGGTGAAGTGGTAAGTCAACCCTGGTGCATGGTTCGGTGTGCCTCGGGGGGTTGGAGGGACTAACAAGACGCCCAGGATGTATGTATCTGGCTCCACTGATGTGGTAACATTATCCTGTTGCGCGTGCTGACGGTTGTGTGATTTGCCCGTCTCAAGCCTGTAAGTTCACCTACCGGTTTGGGAAATGTTGATGCTAAATGGTTGCTTAGGTTGTATGTTGTTCTTGATCTTGTATAGCTTTGTTGACTGTGCAGCGTAAGACTGATTGCTGGATTAGAATGTGAGTCTTCCTTGTTGCTACAGTACTAATTCTTCGAAACTAACTCGGGATCAGAATGTATGCTCTTTGGTTGCTCTCGATAATCTTTGAGGTTGCTAATCTGTGCAGGGCGTGAGTACTCTTGTCTCGACTTGACCTAAGATCCTGCTGCTGAGAGCTTGGTACTTGCTGGCTTGTAGACTGTAAGTTCAATCCGTTCTTGCTCTTTGACATGACTGACACGAGCAGGTGGTATGTATCCTCTTTCCCGATGATGGTTGACCTCCACTGACGTGGATCTTTCCCTGTCATCAGAACGTGAGTTTGCCCCTCCATTCTAGAACCATGCCAAGCTAACGTACCCAGAACGTGAGTCTTCTCAATCTTTTCATTCGAGTGGCTGATAGAGTATCGATACTGATACGGAAAACAGAATGTAAGTTGACTTTCCGCCTTGCCATCTCACCACCCACTAATTATGTTTAGGTTGTGAGTTTTCTTGTCCTACCAAACAGCTGACTATCCCAATCTTACTTTTTCATCACATTGCAGAGCGTAAGATTCTCCCCACAATGTATTGGTATATACTAACATTAAGCAGCTTGTGAGTGCCCTAATCGCATACCTTATGGCATTGGCAAATGCTAACTCTAAGCCTGTCCTGGTCATCAGCTGGTAAGTTCAAACCAATGTTGAGAGCTTGAATCAGATCCGCGCTTACAAACAGCAGAGCGTAAGTCCCAAGTCATACTGACAAGGAATGGCTAATGCTGAGTGCATATCCCCTCAACATAGTTTGTACGTATCCCCCACCACAGGAAGATCCCACTAACCCGGCCAGTGTGTAAGGAAACCCCACCTATGGCCCATCGAACAGCATTAACGCATATTCCGGCGACCAGAAAGAAAAGGTGAGGCCACTTTTCTCACTTCTATGGTGCTGCCTATCTGCGTCCACGACTCACAGCTAACCGATCAGCGCGACAACGACGAACCGTTGACCTCCGATGGCGACGTGGACCCTGTCAATGACGGCGAGGTCAACAACAACATCTCGCTGATCCGGCTCTGCTAGACGATCGTCAGTTTCCGGCCGAGAGTCACCACAGATTCCCGAGGGTTCAGCGAAGGGTGGACCCTAAGCCGGTCGGGACTGAGTCCTTCTGCCTTCCCTCCCACTTGCTATCGTGTGGCTGGAGATCGCTCCGAGGGGCAAGCAGGGCACCGGGGGACGAATTGGGGCTTGCCGACGAGGACTTGCCGAGCCATGAGTTGCTGCGGTGGATTTGGATGGTAGTTGATAGGTTGTCCCCTGTTGGATAGGGCATGTCATACGATTGCATTCTTCCCGTCTCTATCCACTGTGATTGTAGATCTGGCTTGGATATATCCACGTAAACATTAGGATCCATGTACTGTACGTAGAGATTGGGCTATGACGCATGCGATGCTTGAGATCTGGTTTCGTGGCTGTGTGAGGTGGTAATTTGATGATATAAGAGAGACGAAGTTCTGGTGCTGGGTTGTTATCTGGGTGTGATACGGAAGCTCATTCGGAGAGAGCATGACCGGCCGACATAAGCAGCTGCAAATTATTGTGTGCGTACTAGCTTCAGTTCGTCGGATTTCCTGAGCTTCAATATGAAGCCTTTCACAATACGAAGATATTCAAGGCAACGGGTTTGGCCAGAAGCAACTCGAGGACGCATGGTTTAAGACAGACATGATGTTAACACCGATAGAAAGTTCATGTGGCGACTGCTTCCTTGACATGGATATATACCCGGCTCATCCATTTCCCTGCAGCATGGACACATCAATACTACCACGAGGTCAACTTGCGGGCAAATAATTCCATTCGGACTATCTTGATTATATATTACTACTGAAGAACAAAAGACACCATACGCCAAACATACCAAGCCAAGACACTCGTTCACTGCTTCCCAGCCGCCACGCGAGCCCGACGCTCGCGCACAGCATCAGCCAACGAGCGCAGTGAGGCCTCGGTGGTCTCCCAGTCGATGCAAGCATCGGTGATGCTGACACCCTTCTCACAACCTTCCAGACGCGCAGCCGGCTTCTGATTGCCCTCCTTGATGTTGGACTCAACCATCACGCCGATGATGCCGCGCTCGCCCTGCCGGAGTTGCTCCTCTATGGTACGCAAGACCTTGGGCTGGTTGCGGTGGTCTTTTTGGGAGTTGCCTATGAGAGTGTATTAGCCGGGTCATGGCTTTATGACAAGATTTGACAGGACGTGAGTTGACAAGTCAATCAGACATACCATGGGAACAATCCACCATGACGACCTCCCGCTCACCCTTCTTCTGCAGCATCGCCTTGGTCGCCTTGACGCTCTCGGCATCATAGTTGGTCCCGCGACTCCCACCACGCAGGATGACAAACCCATCGGGATTCCCACTGGTGCTGGTGATGGCGATGATGCCCTGCTTGGTGGTGCCCATGAAGTGATGCTTCCCGCGCATCGACTTCAGCGAGTCAGCCGCGGTGCCGACGGACCCATCGGTGGCGTTCTTGAAGCCGACGGGGAACGACAGGCCGGAGGCCAGCTCGCGGTGCAGCTGCGACTCGGTGGTGCGGGCCCCGATGGCGCCGACACTGATGAGGTCGGCCGTGTACTGCGGGGAGATGGTGTCGAGCATCTCGCAGGCGACGGGCACCCCCTGGTCGGTGATGTCGGCCAGCAGCTTCCGCGCGACCTTGACCCCCTTGTTGATGTTGTACGAGTCGTCGACGTCCGGGTCGTTGATCAGCCCCTTCCACCCCACCGTCGTGCGCGGCTTCTCCAGGTACGCCCGCATCACCACGCACAGGTCCTCCTGCAGCTCCGCGGCCAAATCCCGGAGGCGCGCCGCGTACTCCAGCGCGTTCTCCGGGTCGTGGATGCTGCACGGCCCCACGAGCACGAGCAGCCGGTCAGACTCCTGCCGGATGATGTTGCGCGCTTCGATGCGGCTGTTCAGCACCGTCAGCAGGGACTGCGCGCTCAGGCCGATGTCGTATTGCACGAGTTCGGGCGGGGCTAGGGGGGTGTATTTCTCCACTGGAATGAAGGGTCAGAGATGGGTACAGTTTTGCAGGGAGGAATGATTGAGAAGGATGGAGGCTACTAACCTCGGACATCTTCAGCGAGCTTCTTACGCAGAAGGTCGATGTTGGTGGCATCTAGAATTGGGGTGGACGTGAGGCTAGGCATTTTGATATGGGTATGTATGGAAAGCAAAGACGAAAGGAATACTAAGATTCGAGCGCTAGGCAGAGGTAAACAACACAACACTGGGACAATGGGACAATAAAAGAACAACAAAGGTCACTGGGCCTTCTTCACAACTGTCTGGAACAACGCCATGTGCTATATACCCTGCTCAGCACTCCGACTCGACTTCCCTGCTATCCCGCCTCTCCCCCTCTCCTCGACCTTACAGTCTCACCGAACCTGAGCAGCTGTGTCAGCACGGCTCGTAAATGTCAGACCTCCTGAGAGTGTATTCTCTGCCGCGACTCAGGAGAGAGAGAGAAAAAAGTTTGATCGGAATACTCTATCGTGATTGTCTTGGTCCACATCCGCTACGTCGTCGAATCGTCACTGTACGAACAGCTCCGAGCGATGGATACTCGGACTCCATTACGTATTGCGGTAGTGTCTCCTTCAGCCCGCCTCGCACGGAGAATAGCTGAAATGGTCCACAGCTCTGGGAGTCTGGGATGGTCGATCAAAGTCAGATTCAAAATGCAGGGAGCGAAAAGTTTGAGTCTTGGTTGTTTTTCTCGCAGGGTGGGAGGAATCAGGAAGCGTCGGGACGTGCTCCGATGATCGTCGGGGATGCACTCCCGGAGTGGGTAGGTCTTGAGCTCTTCATTTTCCGTGTTGGAAATAGGCGTGATGGTGGTGGGTTGCAGTGGATTCGGCAGAGTGGAGGGAAGAAGATCTCGAGGGATGGTTGATATTGCCTTGGATGGATGGTAACGCAGTATCAGACATTACATACCGAGATCTTGTTTCATACGCGAAGCAATACGCATAATACCGCGTGAAATTACCGCTGAACCCGCCCGACCCGCCGGCGCTAAGCCCGAAGAATGCAAGATCGCCCGTGCAGCCGCGCTCCGATAAGCGAGATTCCGGAAATGCTGAATCTTCACCTTCACAAATCCCCTCCTGCTCATATCCATGGATAACTCCACGCGGCTTCCGGCAGCATGCAATCAGAACCCATGGAACCACCATGCCATCGTTTCACTTGCGATCTATGAGCTGAAACACCTCGATTTGTTTGTTGTGGTTCGTGCTGCTCCACGCGAGGAACACAAATACAAATACACACACGGAAAACACACGGGTTGAGCCGACTGACTGGGTCTCTATTCCCATTGCTGATCAACACAAATTGCCTCTGGATGGGTCAGGAACATCTGAATCTGATCAGGACGGAATGGCAGAGCACGCAAACCCCACCGTCCACGGTCCACAGTCTACGGTCCACAGCCCACGTCAGGATGATCGAACATCCACCGCATCGATACAACCCAACCCAACTGGGCTCTTGCACTCGGAGACCCCCCGTCGACCTTTTTCGCGGCATCACCATGTTGTCAAACATCCGGCACTAGATTGCTATACCCACACTTTCCGATCGAGGGTCCATCGCCTTTCATTCTACATGTAGACTAGTCCTAATGCTCGAGGCTGCCGGTTGGATCGAGGATGATGAACTGGAGTTCACCTCGGGGTCCTGCTTTTCCAGCTTACTGGGTCAGGTCCAGCGCAGCTGCTTCGCTTCGGGCTCCTCCCACGGGATTTCCTCAAAGGGAATATGATAGAGTCTGTAACAGGTCGTGGACGAGAGTTGTCGTAGATGCAGGTGACGGAGCCCCAAACCCTGCTACACATAATAACACTGTTGGCCGCGTCGCTCTCCTTTCTCCCTGTTCCTGATCATCTTCTCAGTTCCCCACGTTATCCTCCGATTTTCATTCTCGATTTCTTGCGCGTCGCGTTTGCTGCTTGCGTTTTGTTTCTCCCTCATCCTCTATCCAGCCAAACTTATCCCCTTCCTCCTGGCTCTTGCTCTTGTCACTCTTTTTTTTTGTCTAATCTCTCCTCTTTGAACACAAAATGCCGTCCATCATCCTGGATGATGCTGACCGGCTCCGTCAGCGTTGGAGCGAGCTGGTCACAGACGTGACCCCTTCACACCTCCCCACGGGTCTTTTTTCGAAACGTCAGACCAAGACTCCCGTAGGGAAACTAGACGTCGACCTCAATGTATCCCTGATGCAAGCATGCTCTCAGGAGCACGATGTGTCTCCCTTGGATCTCGTCCAAGCAGCATGGGCTGCCATGCTGCGCTCGTATTCTGGCTCCGATGACATTACATACGGGGGCATCGGCCTCCAGCCCTCCAACTCGAAGCAACAAGTGACAGACGCGGCTCTGTGCCGGATACGGCTGGAGTCAGACGTATCAATCCTCTCAATTCCACAGCAGACCCTGAAAGAAGGACTGCACAGCGCAGACCTGCTGCTCTCTTTTCCAGAGACCTTGCAGGTTCTCGCCAGTCTCGACCCAAAGCCGTGTAATACCGCAATCTGGCTGCGGGACTCTACCTCCAAGGCTGAAATCTCTGAGAATGAGATTGTTGGCGGCAGAACTGTGTGTTCTCTTCCTTGAAATAAAGTTCTGTTCGGTTGCTAACTATCTTTCGCTAGTTTGACTACGTTCTACGAATCGATCCCTCTTTATCCACCCTAGACTTAATATACCACAAACCTACGTTCTCGCAAGCCCAGGCCGAATATATCGCTAATACCTTCGCCGATATCCTACATAATGTTTGCTCTGATCCCTTCAAGCCGGTGTCCACTCTCTGCCACCCCAGTAAGTTGGACACGCTTCAGATTGGAGCGTGGAACCGCATCCTTCCGAAGGGGAGTGCCGTGTGCGTTGACCGGTTGATTGAAGAGGCCGCACAGCGCAACCCCAATAACCCAGCCATCTTCTCATGGGATGGCCAAATGACGTACGCCCAGTTCAACCAGACCGCATGCCGTGTAGCAAGCTATTTGGAGTCAGTCGGTGTGCGTCGGGGCCAGCTGGTTCCAGTCTGTTTTGAAAAGTCCCGCTGGACCATCATCACTATGATCGCCTTGTGGAAGGTCGGTGCTGCCTGGGTGCCTCTAGACCCCCGCCATCCACCTCAGCGTATTGAGACGATCGTCGAAAGCGTAAAGGCCACGACGGTCATAACCTCCGAGGCCAACCAGGCGCTCTTGGCCGGTATCGCCCCGCAGGTCATCACAGTAGACGCCGCTCTGATCGAGAGCATTGAGACGAGCTCGGACGTCGAGTTCGAGTCACGATCGCGGCCTCACGACATCTCCTTTGTCATGTTCACGTCTGGAAGTACCGGCAAACCCAAAGGCGTTGTCCATGAGCATGCGTCTGTGGCTTCGAGCGCCCTCCACCATGGTCCTGCCATGAACATCAACGAGGACACACGTGCCTTGCAGTTTGGTGCCTATACCTTCATCATCAGCACTTTCGAGATCTTCACCACCCTCATCTTCGGTGGATGTCTGTGCATCCCATCTGACCACGACCGTCATACCGATATCCGTCCCGCCCTCCGCTCCATGGATGCAAATTGGGCAATCTTCACCCCTAGTTTCGCCCGGTCTCTCAAGACAGAGGATGCTCCTACCTTGAAGACCCTCATCCTGGCTGGTGAAGCAGTCGCCCAGGACATTATTGACCGTTGGGCTGCCGTCGCTCGCTTGATCAATATCTACGGTGCCAGCGAGTGCTCGGTGTGTATGATCGGACCCATGGTCACGGATACACCGCGCAGCTGCATCGGCCGAGCTGTCGGCGCCCTCTCGTGGATCGTCGATGCGAACGACCATGACCGACTGGTCCCAATCGGAGCAGCTGGAGAGTTGATTATGGAGGGCCCTACCCTGGCGCGCGGCTACCTGGCCGACCCCGAGCGCACCCAAGCAGTCTACATCAGGGATCCCAAGTGGGCACAGCAACCAGGCATCACCCGTCAGTTCTACAAGACAGGCGATCTCGCTCGCTATGGTGACGACGGCAGGATTCATCTGATCGGCCGGAAGGACTTGCAGGTCAAGATCCGTGGCCAGAGAGTCGAGCTGACCGAGATCGAGGCGCACATGCGCGCCATCAACAACCAGGTCAAGACGGCGGTCTCGATGGTGCACCCACAGGGCAAGGCCATGCTGGTCGCCTTCATCTCCAGCCAGAGTGGCTTCGGGCCGGAGTTCCAGCACCCATTTCATGCTACGCCTACGGACCATGCCGATATTTCGTGCATCGCCTCGCAGATGAATAGCGAGCTTGTACAGAGGCTTCCGCCGTACATGATCCCCTCTGCGTTCATCCCGCTCGCGTACATGCCCCTGACAGCCTCGGGTAAGACGGACCGACGCATGATCACGACCTTCGGCACCGGTCTGTCCTTGTCGGAGCTGGCAGCCCTCGCTGGAGGCGCGGCAAAGTCCACACGCACCATGCCTTCCACTGCGGATGAGAAGCAGCTCCAGCAACTGTGGTCCGAGATCTTGCATTGCTCGCCCGAGGAGATCGGTGTGGAGGACAACTTCTTCCATCTGGGTGGCGACTCCATCGAGGCGATGAACCTGGTGCGGCGATGCCGCGCCGAGGGCTACCAGCTCCAGGTTAGCGACATCATGGACAATCTCGTGCTGCGCGACATGGCCAAGGTGATGGTTCCGGGTCGCCCCTCGACTGAGCTTCCCCCTGCACGGCCCTTCGAGCTTCTCGGCGACGACGAGGAGAGCATCCGCTCGGAGATTCAGGTTGCCAGTGGGTTCAAGGATGCAGAGCTCATCCAAGATGCGTATCCTTGCACACCGCTGCAGACTGGTTTGATGGCTCTCTCTGCCAAGATCTCCGGATCCTACATCGCCCGCCACACGCTTGAGTTGCCGGCGAACCTGAGCGTCGACCGCTTCAAGGAGCTGTGGGAGATTGTCGTCGCGAACAATGACGTGCTGTGTACGAGGATGGTGGAGACGGACCGCTACGGCACTGTCCAGATGGTCTGTCGTGACCGCATCCAATGGGGTCACGGTAGCGACTTGGAGGAATACCTCCAGGCTGACGAGGCGATCCCCATGCATATGGGCGATGCTCTCACAAGACACGCTATCGTCGAGTCTGCCACAGATAAGACTTATTTCGTCCTGACCATCCACCACGCCATCTACGATGGGCTCTCCCTGGAGATGCTGTTCAATGACCTCCTGGACGCTCTGCAGGGCAGTGTGCCCCCCGCGCGTCCGCAGTTCCGGGATTTCGTCCAGCACGTGGTAGAGAAGAACAAGGACGAGGCGACGGAGACATACTGGCGTAACGATCTGGCTGAAGGCGATCTGATCGCGTTTCCCACCCTCCCCTCGGCTACGTATCAGCCTCTCGCCAACGAGTCGCTCATTCACAACCTCAAGGTCCACCGCAATGCTCCCTCTGACTTCACCACCGCAACTCTGATTCGTGCGGCTTGGACCCTCCTCCAGGCCCGCTACTGTGATTCCCCCGACACGGTCTTCGGCTGCACCGTCAGCGGACGTAATGCATCTGTGCGTGGTGTTGAAGACGTAGTCGGACCGGTCATCGCCACGGTGCCCATCAAGGCGCACCTGGAGCCCCAGCAATCCGTCAATGACTACCTGAAGGCAGTCCATGCTCACTCGGTGGAAATGACCCCTTACCAGAACTACGGCCTGCAGAACATTGCCCGGGCCTGCGACAACGCTCCCTCAGCTTGTAGCTTCCAGACTCTGCTTGTCATCCAGCCGGCCAGCTCGGTGCCCGAGGCCAGCCTGATCCAGCCCTTCTCCGCTCCGCGCGCGAGCTTCAGCACCGTAGCCCTCACGCTGGAGTGCAGCCTCTCCGCCGACGAGGGGGTCCTGGTGCACGTCCACTTCGACAACGCGGTCCTGCCCCGCGGCCAGGTGGAGCGCATCGTGCAGCAACTCGAGCATGTCCTGCAGCAGCTGGCGCAGGAGCCCGCCGGCCGCACCCTTGCCGACCTGGAGCTGATCAGCCCGCGCGACATGAGCGATCTCCTGCAGTGGAACCGCACAATCCCCGAAGCCACCGAGGATTGCGTCCACAACCTCATCGCCAAGAACACCATGGTGAATCCGACCGCCCCGGCCGTGTGCGCGTGGGATGGCAACCTCACCTACGCCGAGCTCGACAACATCTCCTCGAAGCTCGCCGCCCACCTCATGAACGCCGGGGTCGGGCCCGAGGTGTTTGTGCCGCTGTGCTTCGAGAAGTCCATGTGGACGATCGTCGCCATGCTGGCGACCATGAAAGCGGGCGGCGCGTTCGTGCCTATGGACGCGTCGCAGCCGTCCAGCCGCATGCAGCTGGTCGTCCGGGAGGTCAACGCGCATGTGATGCTGTGCTCGGAGGAGCAGCTGGGCCGGTGCCCGGGGCTCGTCGAGAAGGCGATCGCCGTCGGGCCGGGGATGGCCCAGGCGTCGATGCCCCAGATGTCGCAGACGCCCGTGGCGCCGTCCAACGCCGCGTACGTGATCTTCACCTCGGGCAGCACGGGCACGCCCAAGGGGTCGGTGGTGGAGCACCGCGCCTTCTGTACGGGCGCGCTCGCCCACAAGGAAGGGCTGCAGATGGGGCGGCGCGTGCTGCAGTTTGCGTCGTACACGTTCGATGCGAGCGTGCTGGAGATCCTGTCGACGCTGGTGCAGGGCGGCTGCGTGTGCGTGCCCTCGGAGGCCGAGCGCCGCGGCAACATCGCCGAGGCCATGACGCGCATGAACGTTGACTGGGCGGTGCTGACCCCCTCCTTCGTCAGCACGATCGACCCGGCCACCGTGCCCACCCTGGAGACCCTGTGTCTGGCCGGCGAGGCCATGACCGCCACTCACGTGGCCACCTGGACCCCCTATGTCCGCCTCGTCAACGGCTACGGCCCCAGCGAGTGCTGCGTCTGCAGCTCGTCCAACCGCCGCGTCGTGCCCGGCACCGCGCCCAACGACATCGGCACCGCCGTCGGCGGCGCCTGCTGGGTGACCGACCGCGACGACCACAACAAGCTGGTCCCCGTGGGCTGCATCGGCGAGCTGCTGGTCGAGGGCCACACGCTGGCGCGCCACTACCTCAGGAACGCGGAGAAGACCGCCGCAGCGTTCATTCCGCGGCCCGCCTGGCTGCCCTGGTCGCGCTGCGATCGGCTGTACAAGACGGGCGATCTCGTCAAGTACAGCGCGGACGGGTCGCTGCAGTTCATCGGCCGCAAGGACACGCAGGTCAAGATCCGCGGGCAGCGCGTCGAGCTCGGTGAGATCGAGTACCACCTCTGCCTGCCGGCCGCGGTCTCGCAGGCGATCGTCTCGTACCCCAAGAAGGGGATCTACGCCAACAAGCTCATCGCCGCGCTCGAGCTGACCGCCACCAGCGGTGACAAGCTAGCCCCGGTCGCCCCGGTCACCCTCCAGGAGGCCGGCTTCGATCTGCCTGCGCTCTCCCAGTCCATGAGCGAGACGCTGCCCGCGCACATGGTGCCCGTGATCTGGATCGTGGTTGAGAAGATCCCCAGCTCGTCATCGACGAAGATCGACCGCAAGGCGGTGGACACGTGGCTTGCGCAGCTGCCGGCGGACTTCGCGCCGACGATGGGGCTGAAACGCAACGAGCCCACCGTGTCCACGCTGCGGCCGGACGAGGGCAAGGCGCTGGCGATCAGCAGCAAGATCGCTAGCCTAGTCAGCCGCGACGACAGCAGCAGCAGCAGCAGCAGCATGCCGCTCCAGGGCCACGACTTCAACATCGCCTCTATGGGCATCGACTCGGTGCAGGTCATCAGCCTGGCCAGCTTCATCAAGCAGACCTACGGCGTCAAGGTCGACGTCTCGCGCATCCTGGACGGGCAGATGACCGTGCGCTCGCTGGCCGCCCTCCTCGATGCCGAGCTCGCCGGCACCGCCCCGGCCACCGTATCCCCGGCCTCCACTTTTGATGCCATGAAGGAAGCCACCGCGCTCATGAAGTCGATCATCACGCGCAGCCCCGTCAAGAAGACCGTCTTCGTGACCGGCGTCACGGGCTTCCTGGGCACGCAGATCCTGCGCCAGCTGTGCGATCGCCCGGACGTCGGACGCGTCATCGCGCACGTGCGCGCCGCGACGCCCTCCGAGGCGTTCATCCGCGTCAAGGACGCCGCGGTGCGCGCGCAGTGGTGGTCGGACTACTACCTGACCAAGCTGGACGTGTGGGCGGGCAACCTGGCGCAGCCACGACTAGGCCTGAAGGCCAAGCAATGGGCCTCGCTCACGGGCGAGAGCCCCAACGAGGGCGGACTGGTGCACGCGATCATCCACGCGGGGGCGGCGGTGAACTGGAACGCGGGGACGGAGGTGCTGCGCGCGGCCAACGTGGACTCGACGGCGGAGCTGATCAAGGCGGCGGTCAGCTCGCCGGCGCGGCCGCGGCTGGTCTACGTCTCCGGGGGTCACCGGTGGCACCCGGACGAGGACGACCGGGAGATCGCGGCGGAGGTGGCGCACGCGAACGGGTACGCGCAGACCAAGTACCTGTCGGAGCTGCTGGTGAAGCAGTTCGCGGCGCGGTACGCGAGCCAGTTCGCGATCGTCAAGCCGGGGCTGATCCTGGGCACGCCGGAGGAGGGCGTGGCCAACACGGACGACTTCGTGTGGCGGCTGGCGTCGGCGGTGGTGGACGCGCGCTGCTACAGCCGCGACGTCGGCGAGTCCTCCTGGATGTTCGTCACGAGCAGCACCCGTGTCGCCGAGGAGACCATCCACCAGGCCTTCTGCCCCGCCGACGCCATGCGCACCGTCACCTTTATGACCGACGGCATCACCGAGCGCGAGTTCTGGGACATCTTCCACCACGAGCTCCAGTACCCGCTCCGCGCCGTCGACCATGCCACCTACCTCGACACCCTGCAGCAGGCGATCCAGCGCGACGCCACGGGCCATCCGCTGTGGCCGGTGATGCAGGTCTTCGAGGCGATTGACGGCCGGCTCGGCGGCGGGGATGTGCTGCCCGATGCGAGTGTGGTGACTCCCTCGCAGCGCCAGCATGTCAAGGCTACCGTTCGCCGGAATGTGCAGTTCTTGGTGGACGCGGGCTTTATTGCTAGTCCCACGGGCAAAAAAATGCGGTATATGGCGGAGAAGGTGTTCCAGCGGTCGGGCAATGTGTGGGAGAATGTCAAGGGGATGGTTAATGGACTAGCTTAAAATGACAGTCCTATAGGATGGACTGGCTGAGGCTGTAGTGCTTAGTGTTTTGTATAATAGCGTAATGTCTGGAGTATTGGGTAATTGGGATCTGTTTAGGCTAGCATCCAATGTGATTTGCTCGTTCATCTATCGTCCTTCGTCAATAATCCCACTACATAATCAGACTAGACTTGAGCAGCAGCAGCAGGTGGAGCATGAACCTCGATCAAGGTGCGAATTCAACTACTCTCGCATAAATCAGCCGATCCATCGATGGGTAGCGTTGAATCTCGCCGATCAGGGCTAAGCAGGAGAAGGGAGGGTATAAGAAGGCGCATGTCCCCAGCCTGTCTCTTGTTCTTTTTCCTCTCTCACCCAATCGCCCAGCCCTAACTCCTCCTTCCTTCTCACCACCACCACCACCCCCACAACCATCCATCTATATCTCAACCAATCCTCCCACACAACACACCACCACCCTTTCATCACAAACAAACACCAACACAAACAAAATGGACATGTTCGCCCCCGCGCCCCCTCCTCCCACCGCCCTAGGCCGGTACCGCACGCTCTCCTCGACCGCCGGCATCCGGGTCTCGCCCTTCCAACTCGGCGCGATGTCCATCGGCACCGCCTGGTCCGGCGGACTGGGCTCAATGACCAAAGAAGCCAGCTTCGCGCTGCTAGACGCCTACCTCGCGGCCGGGGGCAACTTCATCGACACGGCGAACAACTACCAGAACGAGGAGTCGGAGCGGTGGATCGGGGAGTGGATGGCCCTGCGCGGGGTGCGCGACCACCTGGTGGTAGCGACCAAGTACACGGGGCTGTACAAGCCGCCCAACCCTGCGCCTACCCCCGCCTCCTCCTCCCCCTCCCCCTCCGGCCCACAAAACACCACGGAGAGCAGCTACCACCCCTCCTACCCGAAGATCAACTTCGCCGGCAACCACCGGCGCAGCCTGCACCTGAGCGTGCACGACTCGCTGGCCAAGCTGCAGACCAGCTACCTGGACATCCTGTACGTGCACTGGTGGGACAGCACCACCTCCATCGAGGAGGTGATGGACAGCCTGCACATGCTGGTGCAGCAGGGCAAGGTGCTGTACCTGGGGATCTGCAACGCGCCGGCCTGGGTGGTCAGCGCGGCCAACACGTACGCGCGCCTGCAGGGCAAGACGCAGTTCAGCATCTACCAGGGGCGGTGGAACGTGCTGCACCGCGACTTGGAGCGCGAGGTGATCCCCATGGCGCGCCGGTTCGGGATGGCCGTCGCGCCGTGGGATGTGCTCGGCGGGGGCAAGTTCCAGTCGCCCCAGGCCATGGCCGCGCGGAGGGAGAATGGGGAGGGGCTGCGCAGGATGATGGGGAGCGGGGAGCAGAGCGAGGATGAGGTGCGGATGAGCGAGGCGCTGGGCAAGGTGGCGGCCGAGGTGGGGATCGAGTCGGTGACCGCCGTCGCGTTGGCGTATGTGCTGGCCAAACATCCGAATGTGTTTCCCGTGGTCGGCGGGCGGAAGATCGAGCATCTCAGGGATAATATCCAGGCGTTGGAGGTGAGGTTGTCCGAGGAGCAGATCCGGTTTTTAGAGGGGGTCAAGCCGTTGGAGTTGGGGTTTCCGCAGAATATGCTGGGCGAGGAACCGGGGGTTACGGGGAGGGAGGGCATGTCCCTCGCTAATGCGGGGGTGGTTGATTTTGTCAAGTTTGAGAGGCCGGTGGGGTATTCTTGAGCTTGGGGGACGGTATATTGTTTGTTGGGGGTGTCTTGATTGCTGGAAAGGCACAGTGTGTATCATAAAGGTGATCATGCTAGTATACATAAATGAATTCGTCATTCTCGCGGTCCGTCAAGTCCATCAGCCCCTGCTGCCCGGTCTCCTCCGTCGTCGCTGGCGCGCCATCGCCCTCGTTCTGTGCGCCGCTCCGCATCGACAGATCCTGCAGCTTGGCCGGCTTGCCATTCTTCACGCGCCGTTTCTCCTGCATGCGGTTCAGCACCACCAGATTCGCCCACTGCATCAGCGTGACCCCCACCAACGCCACAAAGATGCCCAGGCACGCCTTCAACCCCGGCCGATACGTCGGAGCATCCTTGGCATCAAAAAGCAAGGGCCCGATGATGTTGCCCGACGAGGTGGCAGCATTGAACAAACTCATGCAGACACTCTGCTTCGTCGTGCCACCGGTGTTGGAGACAATCCACGCCACGATCAAGGGATTGCCCCCGAACAAGAACGCCAGCAGGTAGAAGCCCGCCATGAGCGCCCCGTTGGCACTGCTATCCCGAGGCAGCGCATACAGCATCGCCAGCCCGGCGACCACAGGCAGCACCAGCGCCGCCAGGATGACCCCCTTCATGCTCGCCTTCTGGGCCAGGTAGCTCGCCAGCAGGATGATGATCACCTGCACCGCGCCGAAGGGCATGTTCAGCAGCGTCACATGGTCTGTCCCGAACCCCAGCCCCTTCAGGATCAGCGGGCCGAAGACGTTGGTCACCGAGGCCCCGATGTTGAGGAGCAGCGCCAGCCCGATCCACAGGTAGGTCTTGGGCTCCAGCACCGCTTCCACCAGGTGGCTCATCTTGTACTCCCGGGTGCCCGTGCCGGTCTGATTGGCGCGCAGTCGCTCGACAGCTTGTTCCTTCTCGCTCTCGGTGAGGAAGCGGGCCGTCTCGATGTCGTTGTCGAGGCGCCAGTAGATGATCGGGCTGGTGACGATGGTGAGGAGGCCGACGAACAGGAAGATGCTGTCCGTAAAAGGTTATTAGCATTGCTACTTGGATGCACTGGATACAGGAGGAGAACTCACATCTGCCATCCCTTCAAGGCATCGGACTTGATCTGACTCAATCCGTAGGACAGCGCAGCTGCGATGATGGTTGCCCAGCCGTTGGTGGAGTAAAAGGCCGCCACGCGGATCGGCTGCTCAGCCCGGCGATACCATCGAGCCACTAGAATGGAGAACAGCGGTAGACAGCCAGCCTCGAATAGTCCAAGAAAGAATCGCGCCGCGAGGAGTTGGCTGAAGTTGTGGCAGGCGGCCATGCAGGTCTGAGCGATGCCCCAGCCGAGACACAGACTGGGCATGAGGATCCGGGGTCGGACCTTGACGATGACTAGGGTGGTTAGCTATTACTCCCCCAGTCCTTGGTCGTTGTACTCACGCCAGGAAGAACATGGCTGCCAGGCCAGCTGGGCGATGGGAGCGATCGACCCGATCAGCGAGTACTGGTTGCCCGTGAGGTGCGTGTCCTCGGTCATACCGTAGGTGGCCCCGAACCCCAGGACGGTCTTATCCAGAATCTGCAGGAAATACACCCATACCAGGATGGTCAGGATGGCCCAGTCGGTTTTGCGTTTGATCCTCTGGCCATCCTCTTCGGTCAGGGGGATGCGCGGACGAGGAACGGGGTCAAAGTCGGGAGATGCAGAGTCAGAGCCCTCGATGTGAAGAGCAGCAGGCTTAATGTCATTGTCCATGATGTCGGATGGAAGTATGGATGAGAGAGAAATCTGGGGAAGGGTGGGGAGGGGAGAGATCTACCCCATATAACACCGACAAATGCGGGGGAAATGCTAGTGCATTCAACAAGGTGCCACCCCCACGGACCTGATGAGCTGGTGGTACGACAGGAGCCCTTGCCGGTTTGCAGCAGAGGTCGAGTCGGACACTAATGTGAAGCCAGGCAAAGACCGAGGCAAAATGGGCCGATTTCCCCGCTGTCGATCCCCCGTCATTCGTTTTCAATCTTGCCTCTGGTTCTCGCCCCCACGTTGCACGGGGGGGCTCTGGGTTTAGCCTTCATATGCCAGATGGCCAGGATATTCAAGGTTTCTAGCTTGTTTGTCTGTCTGTCTGGCCAGGTCAGATGATGATGACGGTGCATCTCATGCAAGGATCTGCTTGTCCCTCACTGGATGCGCGCGCGGTTGCAACAAGCTTGTGGCTTGTGGCGAAACACCAACCCCCACGTCCACGACTGACGGAGGGTCCAAGCGGCCTTGCGAGTACTGAGAGACATAGGCTTTGTCTCTCGTCACGGTGGACTAATGCACCAGTAGATATTATCATTAACCGATCATCACCGATATTGTCCTATGACAGGCCCTAGGAGCAGTGAGTCTCTTATGATGGCAACTCATACGGGACCTCCTCGCGGCCCTCCATCTCCGCAGGTACCGATGCACGCGAGTATTTGGGATCCTTCGAGAAAGCCGGCAACTCATACGATGGCACAGTCTCGCTTCTCATATCCATCGGAGCCATCGCCTCTCGCCTGGCTACCTCCCTACGTCGCCAGAGCCAGTACCAGGCCAGTCCGGTCGTCAGCAACAGCGCACAGCCCAATCCCACCCCCACTCCGATTCCGATCTTTGCTCCTCTACCCGACCCCGAAGTCGTCGCTGCCAGGGTGGTGGTCTCCGCCGATGCCGATGTGGCGGTGACAGCAGCTGATGCAGTCAACGCCACAGAGGGGATGGATGTGGCAGACGTCGATACCGCCGTTGTTGTAGTTGAGGTTCCGATTGCTGCCGTGGTGGTCGTACCCGCAGAGATATTGAAGTAGTGGCTGGCGAACACCCCGTCCCAGTCTTCCAGATCGGTCGCATCGCGGATCTGGAAGAAGAACACTACGCCGTCGCTCAGGTTCCTTTGGGTGCTGACCACCCAGTCGTAGCTGGTGACACCGCTGAGGTTGGCTGCGGGTTTGGTTAGTGGCTTGCATAATGAATATGAGACTCATGGCTGTCAGGATGCGTACTTTGAAGCCACTCGTAGTCGGAATTGTCATTCTGCCAGAGCATCAGAGACAGGTATTCGAGGCTGGTCGCCCATCGGAGCTGGACAGTCTGTTCGAGGGTGTAGACGGGGTCCTCCGAGTAGTCGTGGATGGGGCCGCCGGTCGGAGGATTGTAGAAGATCCCTGCCTCCGCTCTCGCATGAACGATGACGGAGGTGTATAGGCATAGATAGAAGACGCATTTGACCATTTTGCTATAGGGTGGTTGTACACTCGGAACGACGTTGCGGTTGTCTGATGGCTGGCTTCTCCCGGCCCAGGTAACAGGGTGGGTGAGAGAGGGATCCAAAAGTAGTCAGACAGTGAGGGCGGGGGAACTCGCTTGACCCCAAGAATGGGCTTATCATTGCTAGAGAGATCCCAGGGGGATGGTTCACCAATGGCTACTATCGCTAGTAGGGTAAGAAGTGTCGCCATTCCAACACATAGTTTCTCTGTTGCTATTTTGAGCTCTTCCCAGGGATAGTTGCATTGGAACGAATCACAGGCATAGTGTGCTGGGCTAAGGGCTATTAGCACAAGCGGTACTCCGTAGAGAAGTCTGACTCGCACATCTCGGGGAGCCCATCATGTTTACTCTTTGGATACACCGCAGACAGGCCAAGCCGACACGATGTGACCCTTGGGATGCGTGATGACGGGATGGTTCGACCGGGGTAGACGAGGTTAGCGCTAAAGCTCCGTCTATCACTGGCTGCATCGAGCCCTAACCATGCAGATAAGCTGCGCCGCCATCTTGGCCCTGGACGACAATTTGACGGACGTAAGGCCGGTCAGTGTCGTTATCGCGCCTATAAGCTTCGTTCGCATGAGCTGTTGCCGCCCATAGCTCGACCAGTTGCCCTGATAAAGACTCAACCCTCGAATCTCTCTTTCCTAGGAGACATGATAAGCTAATTAAATATTCTCCATCTTCTCAATATGCTTCTGGCACCACGACAATGTCTCTTCCTTACCGCAGCAGGCTGCATTCTCTTGATCATAGTCACCTTGTATCGATATTCCCCGATCGCGCCCTCTAGAAAGCTAGAACACTCGGCTTCACCCTCGTCTGATGTTTCACCAGTCAGCGACGCAGCCAACTCGACATTGGGTGTAAGCCTTTCTTCTCCGATACACAAGACCAATGGGTGTTAACCTCAGACCAGTTCCAAGCGATCTTCGCCCTCTCCGCCGGCCCCTCCTGGCGAACACGAGGCCTCCTCGCCGCCGCCAACCTGACCGGACTAGAAATCGCCCTCCCACCCCAGCCCCCCATCCCCGCCGCCCTAGTCACCGCATTCCAAGCCCTAGGCGACAGCACGCAGCACCCAACCCAAGGCGCCAGCAAAGCCTGGCTCGCGCACCTCGACCTCATCAAACACATCCACCAATCCCGTCTGGACACCGCCCTAATCCTCGAAGACGACGTCGACTGGGACCGGGCCCTGCGCGCCCAGACTCCGCGGATCGCCGCCGCGGTCCGCAACCTCACCCACGTCTCACCCACCGAGGACAACGACAACGCGCCCTACGGCCGGGCCTGGGACCTCCTCTGGCTCGGCCACTGCGGCGAGTACTGGGAGGACAGCATCGAGACCGTGGTCTTCGACGACCCCACCGCCATTCCGCACGCGCAGTACTCCGGCTGGGCGAGGGAGTATATCGCGCGGTTGCCCGACCGACGACGGGCGGTGTATCGGTCGTATAACCCGGTGTGCTCGTTCGCGTACGCGCTGTCCCGCGACGGGGCGCGGAAGGTGCTCGAGCTTGTCGGGGGCGGTGGGGATGAGGCGTTCGATATCGCGGTTATGCATCAGTGTCGTGCGGGGAGGCTGGTGTGTCTGTCTGTCGTGCCGGAGGTGGTGCATCAGTATTTCCCGGCGGAGCGGTTCGGGGTTAAGAGCTTGGTGGATGTGGGGAATGGGGAGGTGGACGGGCCGGGCGAGGGGGGAGAAGAGGGGGGGGACTTTGAGGCGGTGATGGGGTCGACGGAGAATATTCTAGAGAGTGCCAGGTGTTGGGCTTTGTGGCGGCAGACGTGTTTGAGGCAGTAGATTTGAGGACTGGATATGGAATGTAGATGAATGGACGGCTGTTTGGTGTGGGGAAAAGAGAGGTCGGACCCGCGGGGTTCACACTGCACCTGGCGCATCTCGGAGTTGACCTCCGATAATTTATGCGAGTAGCGCTGTGCCATGTAAGATACGAAATTCGAATAGTGGTTGTATATTACCTGTTTTCAATTACTCTTGGGGTGGAACGCGTGTGAGTGCTAAACAATTACAAAGTAACGCCCATACGGCAACACAGATATATAAATAGACCCCCCGGGGTTTGACCACTGTTGGCCAAAACAGACGAGTAAATTTTCCTACGGGAGTGGACACTTCCTGTGCACCGGCCCAAGTCTTTAAGAAGCAGTGACTGAATTCAGAAACAGCGAAGAAGGGTAGAGGGTAATCATGTGCTGGTAAATTATGTTTCTGTCCTGGGGTTGATGACTGCTGTTGGGAGCTGACTACATTTATTATTTAGGAATATGTACTTCAAAGTTGATGCCGATATCACAACAACAGGTGCTGTGGTCTAGTGGTATGACGTCACGTTGTGGCCGTGCCAGCCCCGGTTCGATTCCGGGCAGCGCCACTCTTTTTTAATTTTGTTTTTGTTTTGCTGGTTAAATTCACTGAATACAGACGTGCTTGTGGACGTGCTTGTGAGTAAACGAACCCAAGATCTATAACCCCACCAGATCAATCCCCAAACGGATCCTCAAACCCCAAAGCCTCGCCCACATTGCGATAGAGCTCCGCCGGCATCGGCCAGAAGCGCAACTCCATCCCCTGCACAATCGCCCGCTCCCTCTCATCCAACGCCGTGAAATACCACTCCTCCACGCAGTAAAGCAAGTCCCGCATCTCCTCGTCGAACAAAGCATTGATCGGTCGCCCGGCGCGCTGGACCTCCACCTGGAAGCAATACGCCGGTTCACCCCACGGCTGCTCCTGGCCCGTTTCTATAAACAACCCAGCCCTCCCGGGACGCCACGGTTCATCATCAAAATCCTTCTCCTCCTCCTCCCTCTCAGCGCCCAAATCCCTGACCAACCCCTCCATCTCAGGAACCATGCCCTCTCGCACGGCCCACAGCCAATGCATCGACCGCTCCACGGCCCAGTCCGCGAACGCCGCGTGATCAAGCGCCGCATTCTCGGGACGCAGCTCGTACTCCTCCGCGAACTCATCGACGACAAAGTACCGCCCGGCCTCCGCAAGGAGGCGCAAGCGGTCCGTCAACGCACTGATCGTGCGCGCGACATGATCGAGCCGGGCGCGCACCGCCGACGCCACCACCGGCCCATCGCACAGCGCAACCGGGCTCGTGAACTCGTACCCGCCGTCCGCGGGGGCCACCATCCCCACGAACCACGGACGGTACCGATCCTTGGCCGCCTCGCTGCGGATCAGCGCGGCTGTCTCCTCGGGCGTGCGCCGCCCCAGCGCGACCAGCAGCGCCGCCTCCCACTGTCGGCGCTGGGCGCGCCAGGCCCGCAGCCGCGCGTGGTAGGCGTCCGCCGCGGCGGTGAGTTTGGTCCGGTAGTTGCGCAGGGAGTTGCGGGCGACGAAGAGGCAGGTCCGGGGGTCGGTGAAGGGCGGGTAAAGGACGACGTCGTCTGTGGGCAGGGCCTCGCCGCCGGACTGGAGGAGGGTGTAGGTGCTAGACCGGGTGTTGGGCGCCAGGTAGACGGGCTCGTAGGCTTGGCTGGTCAGGTAGTGGACGTCGAGTCGGTGCGGGGGCAGGTCGCGACTTAGGCCGACGCGGATGCGTTGGGGGGAGATGTCGTCGAAGGCGGGGATTGCTGGTGGTAGGGGGGAGGTGCGCCAGGTGAGGAATTCGTTCAGGGTTATGTGGGCTTGGTGGGGGAGGAGGCAGATCGGACTGACGGGGAGAGAGCTGGTGGGGAGTTTGTCGTTGGGGTCGTTGGCGGGTTTGTCTGGGGTGGCTCGTTTCGGGGCTCTGGATGGGCTGGTTGTTGAGGGGGGCCGCTTGCCTGCCATTTTGATATGCGAGATTACCACAGAATGTGATTGTTGAGGAAGGCGAATCGTCGACACGGAGGTGGTGGTGCGCTGAGAGGAACTTTAGGCTTGTGAGAGGAGATGGTGGATCACGATGTCAATATTGCTGGAGGGAAGAGCAAGAGGGGAGAGCAGGTGTCTGGAACCAAGCTGTATGTAAGATTCGAGTGAGAGGATTATGACGAGAATCAGAGCAACGGAAAGAAAGACGCGAGCCAGCAGATGAAACCTGGGTGAAGAATGGCTGTTTCAACTCGAGAAGAAGCGAGATCTCGACGTGCTCTTCTCTTGACCCTAATAGTTCAGCCCGGAGAAATGCCTCTGATGCTGATCAGGCTCTGGGGGATACATTGTGGGAAGCGAAAGAGTATAAAGGCAGAGGTGCCAGATCAAGCCTGACGACCACGCTGATCTCGATCATGAGAGGCCTTAGCTATGTGAGTGACGCATTGGGTAACGATGCGAGAAAAGACACTAATTCATCTAGTAAGCTACCACTACAAACAGACGAGAAGTATAGACGTGGCTGATGCATCCACCAGGCCGAACACATAACGAGCAGAAGCAGGAGCAATCTCAAACAAAGGTATAGTACAGCACCGCGACTAGCATCCACAACATAAGCATTCCACGATCTCGAAGCAGCACTCGCAGGCCTCCTCGCAGAGAAAACAACAGCACATGGTCAGAAGACTAAGAACCGTTAGCCAAAGTCAGGTCCGCTCGGGTCCAGGTCAGCACATACCAGGTGGTGAGACACCCACGGTCCTTGGACTGCGACTGCTCTTGCGGGGGAGCATACTGCATTTGCTGGGGAGGCGGGTATTGACCACCGGGAGGTGGGTAACTAGAAAGATCTCATTAGTAACAGATTCGCCTAGTAGACTCGGCTGCTCCTCTGCTAACGTACTATCCCTGTGGTGGAGGTGGCTGTTGTTGTTGACCGTAGTATGACATGGTGGGTTTTATGCGGGGGGGGGGGGGGGGTGAGCACCGACAACAGGAAAAAAGCTGGGACTGAGCCGAGGGGATGGGCAAAGGGCAGTTAGCCCGCCTATTATTATAATTCAAACGAGCCCGGACAGCCTAGGCAGAAGGGATTGGCATTTGCCCAAGTCAGCCCTGCCGAGAGGAGAAATCAAACTGGTTTCTCTTGGCCCTGCGGTTGTCGCTGGGGGGTGGTTCCACCCTCCCGATTGCCATTGGGCCCAGGGACAGGGTAATCGTCGACAGCAATCAATAGTCAGGAGCCGATGTGACGAAAAGAGGAGGTTCAGTCATCCTCAATGGCAGCATTGGCGCGTGGGGAGGTTACACGTTGGGAGTCCCAGAATAGATAGGTAACACCACACGCCTAGTCTCGAACTGCTTTGGGGGCGCTTGCATTGTGATCGTGGCGGCTGGGAAAAAGTCGGTTTATGCGACACCGACTGAACAGATCAGCCATAGGGGTGCATGAAGTGGATTTGTGCCAATGCTCTATGGTTTGTGCCGAAGCAGCCCTCAGCACTCCTGAGGGTCTCCAGGGTCATGGGAGCAAGAGGAATTGGCGGCCGCGGAGCGAGATTGGATTAAGACCGTCAGAAACGCCAAGACTGGCGCTTCGCCCCTTAAGGCTGGACTGGAGGAAGACATGTTCCGCCCCTCTTCAAGCGCCAATTGGCAATGCAGCCAAGAAGGACTTGCTGTCTCGAGTGTTGCATCTTGCATGCAGAAATAGTGCTGCCTAGTAGATGGTATGGGCTGTACGAAGAGCATGACTATTTGCCACCATACATCAACTTGGGCTTGTAGCTCAGTGGTAGAGCGCTCGCTTCGCATGCGAGAGGTCAGGGGTTCGATTCCCCCCAAGTCCAATGTTTTTGGCCCCACGTTTCCTTTTTGGCTTCCTTCTCGGCTGCTGTTTAGCGACTGGGCCAATAATAGTGTTGTGCTCTGGGGCCGTTTGCCGCCTTCCAGAAACGACTTGGTGAGCGTCTCTCTACAGCCAGCCCCATACTAATGTACATCTTTGTTGCCAAGTGACTTCTAGAGCTATGTACAATCAAGGGACTTTCACGACCCCGTATCCACGCTGACTGCATATCACAACCAAGGTCGCCACAAAAGGACGGATCCAGTGTGAAGACATCACCCGCGACAGCAACGCGATATGCATCGATGAACCTCAGTATGACCATCCACAACGGGCACGTGGCTTGAGAGGCTGCACATACCATCAGCTTCGGACCGTCGATCCGTGTTACTCACTCTAGCCAATCCGCTGCTTTCGCCTCACCCAGACCTCCTGCTCGACAGGCCCTGCGGCCCCTTCCTCCGACGCCGGGGGATCCCGCAATTGCACCTCCCAGACCTTCAGCTTGTAGTTGCCACGGTCCGCCTGCCCCGAGAACAGATCGAACGACCACCCGTGCTTGGGACAGTTGATGCCCGCGCTGAGAGTGATACCGAAGTCCTCGATGTCAAAGACGCTGCCCCAGGATAGTGGATACAGGGCGTGAGGGCATTGCTGGGGGTATATATGCATCAATGCTTGCTGGCCTACACAAAACTCATAGGATCTAGAATAAAGAAGGCTTACATGGTCAATAGCATGGAGTTTGCCCTTGTACCGAAAGACGAGGACCTGTTCGTTGATGTTGCCCGGCATGTCCAGGTCCGCCTCGACGGGGGTGTCGGACGGGCACTCGTCCGTGGTGGCCGTGGTGGGGACATGGAATGCCTTGCAGCTGGCCTTGATCCGCGACTTGGCATCCTCGGAGTCGACGTCCGGGAAGTCGGATGTGAGGCCGACCTTGCGCCAGGTGGCTGCTGTCTGTGATGGTCGGTGGAAGGGGTTCATTGCCGGTAGGGGATGGGATTATAGTTGGGAAATTGACAATTGAAGTCAATGTGACTCGCTCGCTTTTTCGCGCCTGCGGGGATTTGCGAAGGGCGATTAGTCATCGAGCTCAAGTGTTTCTCCGCACCCCACATTAATTTCCCCAGCACAAGAAGAGGGCTGTCGCTTCCCTACGGTGGTATTCGGGTTGAATCCGATTGAGACTCAATTCGAAATCGGGCATAGCTAGTTCCACTGTAGCAATCGCAAATACCTTTCTCGCTTGATACACACATATAGCACAGGTCCGGCCTGGAGACGGAAATCACAAAACAAAGCCGGGGCAACCAGACCATTCGCTATCAAAATCAACCCTGAAACAAAAGAACATCCAAAGAGCCACTCAACCTGACCTGACCTGTCATCTTTCAAGAGTCAACAGACAAGAAAAGCACACTGCTCAGCCAATGCTCAGACACATGCCGTCCTTGAGCGCCTTGATCATATCCTTGGTCAAGGGATCCTTCTTGTTGAAGCTCTGCGCCTTGCGCTCGGCGGGCGAGTAGGTGGTGATATCGAGGGAGTCGCCACCGATCGCCGCCTTGCTCCGGCTGCCCGCCCCATAGGCGGTGACCTTGTTCTTGCGCTCGTAGGCCTTGAAGCCCGTTGCCCAGCCCCAGGGATTCTGAGCGGCTGCGGGGAGTTCCACGTTCTGCTCCTCGGCCTCCTCCTCAGCCTCAGCGATGATGTCGGCGATGTTCGACGGCCCGTACATGGTGATGTTGTGCTTGACGCCGTAAGCGAGCAGATACGGCACGAAGTGCTCCCCGGCGTAGGCCTTCTTCTTCTTCTTCTTCTTCATCCCCTCTGGCGCCTCGATGAACCCGTCGGAGCGCATGGCGTCGGCTTCCCGCGTGACCATCCCCATGACCCAGCCGAGGTTGCGCACGTGGGCCAACTGACCCTGTTTCTCGAGCTCGGCCAGCATGCTCAGGAACATCAGCTCGAGGATGATCATGGTCTCCCCGAAGAGGTCGCCGTCGTCAATTCTGGCATTTGATCAGCACCGCCCATGGCACTTGTATCAGCAGAGAGTGAGTCCTACCCAACCATGGGGTCGAGCGAGTCGGTGTTGAACAGCAGGGCGAGCGCCTCGCAGATGGCCCACTGCTCCTTCCAGTTGCCGGCAGCCTCCTTGAAGTCGAGCAGCATGTTCTGGGCCACCTCGATGGCGCCGTAGCCGGCGTGGTCGTTGAAGGTGTACATGTCGAAGGCATCCGGGTTGCGCAGATTCAGCATGTCCTGGTAGGTGTTCAAGCGCTGCATGCCGGCGCGCGAGATGGTCCAGCGGTGGTCGGGGTGGTCGGCTGCCGGCTTGCGACACATGCAGCTCTCGCCCGTGTCGCAGTCGCCCGTGGGCTCGTCGTTCTCGTTCTCGCTGTCCTCCTCCTCGTTGTCTTCGTCTTCTTCCGCCCTGGGGACCCGGCAGATGCAGACAAACTCGTAGGGGTTGGGCTTCTCCTTGAGGAAGAGGTGGTAGGCGACATCGGCGTTGCCGGAGGCGGAGACCGCGGCCCAGCGCTTGTTGCGCGGGATGTTGGCTGTTTCGGATGCCACTGTGAGGTGAGGTGAGATGCGATGAGATGAGCTGTGGAAGGAATGAAGATAGGATGAGAAATGGGAATTGGGGGTGAATGGTAAAAATAATGGAAAAGGAGAGTTTGGATGTGTTGAATGTGTTGAATGTGATGGATCAAATTTCACCCATGATAAGATAACTAAGTTATGCGTGTTTGTTTGTCACAACGCGCGGGATGCGTTGTTTGCTTGGGGTGTCGTCATTTCCACCTAGAATCAGCACCGTTAGTTAGGTTAAGTTACTGTCCATTACTCATGATTATTATTGCCACTTCTGCCGTGTCTCTACATCATGCACTCTTTTGCAGAAGCATTTGTGCCGGAACTGACTTTGTGGCAAAAGTAAGGGAGTCTTTGACAGGCATGTCATGGGTGGAGCGCTATGTGGGCCCCTGTCAGATCACCTTCCTCAACTGTAAGGTACGTACACGGTATGCATCCTTCCTACCTGTCGATCAATGGCTTCGGAAAGACTGAGAGGAGACTACAATCAACTTCAACCGTGATATCGAAGGAGAGATGTGAATGGAAGGACCGTGGACACTGCAGAAGGAGGTCCGATTAGGTACGCTGGCTCTTTGCGCACGGCCAATCATGTCACGAGAACTCATTTCCTCAGCTTTGACTGCCTGCACACTTCCAGCTGAAGAACAACCCTTGAAAAGCCAGGAATGTATGTTCCTGGAACATGAAACAAACCACTGTTGAGGCTTATTGACGTGTGGCCAAGTAAGCGGATGTACTGTACAGCAATGCTACCAGTACCTCACTTATGCCCGACCCAGCTGCACAGCACATCATCAGATACCCAATGATCAAGAGCGATGCATGCTTCGAAACTACGGACCTGAAGGCATATTGCTCTGAGGTGATACTATGTCAAGCAATACAGCACAGTGGTTCGAACTAAAGACCTTATCAGATAACAACATGTGGACTGAACAGCGTACGGCCGCGTATATCACATGATTCTCCAGAATAAAAGATTCGGCAAGCATTAGATACCAGAGACATGAATTCAAAACTGATAACTTGATCACTGCATCGAAACTGGTTTCCAACCGCCCGTGAGTGCCTGGCAGCGACCCGTCTGACGGACACCATTTCTACTGTGCAATCAGCTGAGCAATGTCTACATCCTGTTTGTACGTGCAGTCAGCATCCAGTCAGTGCGGTCATAGGCGGAAAATGCCACCATACCTTCTCGTTGAAATCGTCTCGTCCCGTGTAATACTGACCTAGGGACTCATAGGTCATCCTCGGCATACCAGGAACCAAAGCAAGGTCCCACCCCGCAGATATCGCAGCTGCATCACCGCCCCCGCGCACCATCTCTGCAAGCTGCACATCCGACGGCACGTTGAATGCAAAGCGTTGCAGAATTTCTTCTTTCTGCTCTACGGAACCCCGCACCCAGTCCAAATAATGTGGCTTGTTCGGCTCGTCCGTCTCCTGCCGACTCCCACGACGCGAAACATTGTCCGCGACCAGCACGGACTTACCCGGCTTCAGCAGCCCCAGATTCTCGGCCAGCCAGAGATCAGGGAGATAGCGATCCTTGAAGTGATCGAGGAAGAGGACGTCAATGCCATCGTCGAACACCCCTTGCCTCGTCAGCCGGGCCAGAGACAAATGCGCCGGGGCCACCAGCAGGGTGATAAAATTCTTCAACCCGGCCAAGTCGATCAGGAGACTTGCAATGGCCGCGCTGACGGGGTTGATCTCTAGACTGAAATAGTGCTGGCCTCCGGCTTGGCGCACCGCGTGGCCGAAAAGAATGGTCGAATATCCGACGTACCCGCCAAGCTCGACCATGATTTGCGGCTTTCGCTCGGCAATAAGCGAGGAGACCACGGCGCCTTTCTCCGGGCCAATGTGAATCAGATGGGACTGCTCTCGGGCGAACCGGTCAATCTCTGCCAAGACTGCGGCCGGGTTGCCACGGAGGGAGGTCTCCAGATGAGGCAGGGAGAAGATGTGTTGCAGAAGAACGAGCTCGCGGCCGTCCTGCTTCCACGCAACTATTTAGCTCCTGCTGCTTTACTGTGATTGGGGAGGTAGGTGGCATACTTCACGGTTATACTTGGGATTACCCATCTCGGATGTCAGAATATTATGCTTTATGCTTAAGATCGAAGAGATTGTCATGCGAAAAAAAAAAAAAAAAAAGAGTTGATTACGTGCCTGATGCATTCTGGACCACAGCCGACCATTTTATCCTCGGAACGCCCGCCCTGATATCCATGGACCAAGGATTGTATGATTTCTATCAGATTACCGCCGAAGTCCGAGGTCTTGGCTCTCGCAAGCCGGTACTGAATCGGGGCTAGTGTGGCGGTAGAAGCCCGATGGAAATGGGTAGGGCTCAAGCCAAGCCCTAATCAGATACATTCTTTCGCAGATGCCTGCCTACAACAATCAGATTAAATAAGCGTCGAGCCATGGCGATTTTTATAATCTGATCATCTGATAAACTCTATTTCTTCGCCATCGTTTGCATGCATTCAACGCAGCCTCGTCGAGATGGTTTTTCCAGGCAAGCTAAGCACCGGCTGCGTTCTCTGTCGCAAGCGCAAGGTCAAGGTACGAGGGAACTTGTTCTCTGTTGCTCCAAATGTCTCTGCAATAGTTGTACGTATACTGACAACCAAGTATAGTGCGATGAAGGCAAGCCAGGCTGTCAGCGCTGCAGCACGCACGGGGTCTCTTGTCCGGGCTATCCCGACTCCTTCGCTTTCCGAGGATATGAGCTTGCGCAGGGAAGCACTGCCGGGAAGTTGAAAGTCGTCCGAAACGCGAGGTCATCTCCCTCTAGCCCACATGGGCCGAAGCAGAAGAAGGTCGACTCCGCAAAGATGCAGCCAAGAAGCACGATTGCTTCAATCATTCCCGAGGACAGCGAGCTGATGTCACTATGCTACTTTCACCACCACCATGTGCTGAGAGTCCAGCGATCGCCCTGCGAGGGCCATCTGGCCTTCTTCCCGGACCTCTTCCAAGAGCGGGGCAACGATCCGTGCTTCAAGCATGCCGTTCTCTCGGTGTCCTACCTGACGCTCTTCCACAGGGCGCGGGTGCCCAAGTTTCAGATCAATGCACGAAGGCACTATGGTCTGGCCTTGCGGCTGTTGAATCAGGCACTGAGCTTCAGCCAGGCGCAAGTACGCGACGAGATCTTTGCCGCCTCGTTGTTCCTAAGCATGTTCTCGGTAGGATGGCCCGACAAGGATAAACAACGAACACTCATATCGAGCGTGACTAACCGAGCACCTGGCCAGGATCTGAGTGGGGAGGGTGCGACGACAGGATCCCTGAACCCCCACATCCCCGGCATCTACTCCCTCATGCAACTGCGCGGCATCCCATCAAGAAGCAACAAGTATAGCCGGCGCCTATGCGGCTGGGCATACACCCAAATGGTGAGTACCAGCACGCCCTCCCGCTGCAACCAAGAGAGCGCGCCCTAAGCCCACCCCGCAGCAAGTGCAGGCGATGATCCGCCGGGAATTCCGATATGCCTGCATGCCGCCCTCCTTCGACGGGATCACGCACCCGTGCACCGTGATCCGCTCCTCGATCCTGACGGGCAAACTCTCCGACTTCTGCATGCAGGCCACCGACGCTCGTCGGCGCACGAGCCCCTCGTCCCCGATCCACGCCGACACCCTGCACGCGCTGCTGGTCCAGGCGTGCACCCTGCTGATCGAGCTCCACAACTGGCAAGCCACCATCCCCAACCACTGGCGCAATCAATACGAGAATCCTACCCCCACACCCACACCCACACCCTCGCCGCTCTCCGAGCACCACCACACCGCCGCCGATTCCCACAGCACGTCCGAGTCTCGTGCGCGGGATCCGTGGACCACCTGCTTCCTGGCCGGGGTGCAGGCGGCGCAGATCTCGTTCTACCAGCAGTTCTTCGACTGTTGGGAGGAGTGGTGCTTCCTGCAGGGCCGACACGCCTCCCTACCCGAGTTGGCGGTGCTGGGGCTCCCGGATGATCCGGTCATGTTCCTGCTGGATGGGATCGCGTATCTGGTGGAGGTGATCTGCGCGACGGTCACGAGTACGCTTGGCGGTCTTGATGTAGAGGCACGCCACCGATTTCGGCTGCATGAGCATGCCAAGCTGGCCAACGGGTATACGCTGCTCTGGCCGATGTGGGTGGTCGTCAACTGCCCCTTCGCCGACCCGGATCAGATCATGCTCTGTCGGGCGGCGATTGAGTGTGTGGGGTCCACCATGGGGTACAAGCTGGCCTTGCATTTGATTGAGCCGGGCCGTGGGGGGTGGGCTGACTGCTGACTGAAGCATGAGTCTCACCGTTCGAGAAGATAAACAGCATCCTACCGGAAACCTGGCTGGTTGCTTGTGCACCCGACTCGGCGGCCTGGAGAAATGTTACCTGGATCCTTACCATACTGCTAGACCGGTCCAGTGAGCAGACTCCGAGGCCAGCTGGCGACATTGCTTAGGCCCATCGTTTCCGCGAAGGGGCCACTTTCCCTCAAAAACAGACCACATCAAACTCCGAGGCAATGATCGTTCGGCTGGATTTGGGAATGAACCGGCCGATGCCTGCCCGCTTCGTCTACGCATCTCCCACCCATTCGTGTGGCAAGATAAGATCCATCTGCAGCCCCACAACCAGCCAAGCAACGGCAGGGATATTTCCTCATTCGCTGCACGAACACAGAGAGGAGCCTCGACCGGCCAAGCGCCCAGGCTTCGTTCACCAAGCCAACATCGGGACTCCAGTCAGAAAGGCCCAAAGGTATAGCCTACGCCAAGCTAAATGACCTCGACCCCAACACGCAGTAATCCCCCTTTGAGCATGTCTTTTACAAAAATACGACCGCAGCTCAGCATGATAGAGGGAGATATTATCCGCCCAGACCGACAAGGCAACCAGCCGTGGAAATTGGAGTTTTCTACAATCTGCTTTGATATACAGGAAACACGATCGCCGTCCTTGAAGGGATCAATCGCAATGAGTCCGCCACAGTTCCCGATCCGCATTGTTTCAATACGCGGTGCGGGTATGCAGCATGGCCGTGTTGTCGTTGACAAGCACATCGCCCACCTCCCAGGCGAGCCGCAGACACACCCAGTAGTCATACAGGAGCCGGTCGATGACGGGGATCAGCCGGGCGCCGCCGTCCGCGGCGTTCTCGATCCTGACCACGCAGGTGGAGAACTTGGTCTTGCTCGTGGATGGAGAGGCGCACATAGTCCCCGCGCTGGGCCTTGATGGCGGAGGCGTAGATCTGCCCACGCGCAAGCATGCGCCGCGCCGTCTGCGAAATCTCCTCGGCCCGCGCCCGTTCAGACTTGGCCAGCTTTGGGCGATGGGCGAGATCCTTGGTTAGGAACTTGATGTACCCCCGTTACGTGAGGAGGAGGTCCATGTCCGCATTTATGGCCTCCCGGGGGTCGAAAGAAGGGTCCTGAAAGCGCAGGGTGGGCTCGCGGCGCAGGCGGGATGCATGCGCCACGTAAAACTCTTTCGTGGATCTGGGATGCTCCAGCAGGTCGGCCAGTCGAATGAATCGAATGTGAGCCAGGTTCTGGTCCACGGCGATCTGGCGCAATGCTTCGCCATAGTCCCAAACCACTTCATCGGGAACCCCGAGGATGTCTGGTACTTGTCAGTTGGGTGAAGATTGAACTATATAATAGAAAGGAAATAAACCCACCGTTATGTACAAGACCGTCTGAAGAGATACGTACCTCTGCCCCCAGCAAATATATTTGGGGGATGTTCAGGCAAAGCCCGTTTAGATGCTGCAAGGCCAACTCCTCCCCCAGATCGGGGAGCACACCTAGGGTTTTATTCTGGTAGTTGGAACTTGAAAGAAAACGCAGGCAGAACCATTCGAGCAGGCTCTTGCTTCTGCACAAAGCTCATGATTGTCGGGAGGAAGCCTTCCGCATTCTCCCACGACATGGGTCCACCCCTCTGGCAATTGACGGTGTAGTCGGCTAGGATTTGCAAGATCGCCTTCGCTACATCTCTTGCTGGGCTGTCGTCGCTCTCCTCTTTCACTGTACACATGATGCGCCATCCTTGTTGCAAAAGAACGGGGAACAGACTGACCATCTGTGACATTGGCCTCTATGAGTCCATCTTTGAGAGCTTCCACAGCCCCAGCTGTGTCTTGTTTGGCTTCAATGTGCAGGGTCTCGTCAGCCAGGGCATTCGGCGAAGTGCCTGAATTAGCGTTCTAGTGGCTGCTGCGAGGCGGCGGACACCGGGGGGTGGCGGATGGAACAAGCATTCCAGGAGGAAATTCCGAATGGGCTGGCACTGGTATCTTCCGATGGAGCTAACAGAGTCTCTCTTAAATGCGGAGATGAGAACATTGCTATTGATTTCGCCGGCCTTGAATCAGATGTCAAAAGGGGGTCTGGGCAAGTCGTCCCACAAGCTGTGGCTAGCCTCCTATAACGAATGAAGACGTTGTCTGGCGAAGAACAGGCTACCGGAGCATGAGCCAGGACATCAGACAGTGCGACAGTCAATGTTCCCTGCCATGTCACCACTGGCCAAGAGCCCTAACTTCCCGCCTCCCGACGTCAACCGTCATGGGTTGAGCTTAGATTAGGTTAAGTTATTCGATGGAGAAAAGCGCAAACATTACAACGCCGCCACGCCTCCGGATGCGGTCGAGAACTTCAATGCTTTCATCATCGATCATGTCTCTACAGGCACTGCGCTGGCCATTGCGAAGAGTAACTGGGCTCTGTCCTTCGGCCAGCGTCCGTTTGTGGCCCATGGCGTCATGTGTGGCATCACGTTCACCTACGGCGGGTTGCGCACGGATGATGCGGCGCACGTCTTGAATGAGGAGGGGCTTGTCATGCCGGGTCTCTGGGCGGTTGGGGAGATGGCCGGGGGCTTCTTCGCCTTCAATTATCCGGGGGGCTCGGGGTTGACTAAGGGGGCGGTCTCTGGGAAGATTGCCGGCGAGGCGGCGGCTCAGAGGGCGAAGACAGTCCGTGGCTGAGCAGCTGCCTGTTGTCTATACTTTAATCAATGCGGAATCTATTCTCGATGCTCCCAGGACATGATTAAATGATACTGGAGTAAGCGTACGGAGTAGCTTCTTGCAGGTGGGATTCTGTATGATCAGTGCAGATGGCGTGTTGCCCTTGAAGACAATTGTGGCGGCATAGGGTTATCTCCAGCGAGGCCCTAAGGCCGTCTGTCCCAATCGCGCCCTGGTGTCTTCCAGTACGCAAAGCCAAGCTATATGAGTATGAACACTGCCAAGGAGAATTTAAACAGAGTAGCAGAGATCGAGGGAGCGGCAGCTGGACTTCACGATTGCGTATTAGAGGGATCTGCATGAGATGAGTCGATTCTCGGAGATCCGTGGGGCAGATCCACCCAGCATGACTCGCTGTTTGCGCGGTAACCACAATTTGTTATCAGATGAACTACGGAGACCCTACCATCGATTGATTCATCAGATGACGTATAGATTGCAGATCTAATACACTTCTAGCTCGAACTGAAAACGACAGACCATACTAAGTAGTAAGACGAGCCGGTCAGCTCCCGACAATGGGGAAAGACCCACGAGCTGAGAACTTTAAACAGTCGTATCGCCCACCCAGCCCCTCCACCAAAGCCGATGTGATAAGACGACAACAAGATCGATCCACATAGCGTGGCTGGGCTAAGCCGCAGCTGAAAGCTTACGCTGTAAGTTATTCCCCAAATGCTTCTATAAATTGAGCTTCAGGCCACGTTTCTGCTTCGGTTTGTTGCCAGCTTCCCAGCATATCCATCAACCCCAAGACCAAGACCAAATCCAAGATCTCTATCAATCAAGACCACATTCGAAGCCTAATACTGCCACAAAATGCCTGTCAGAGTCCTTGAAGAGTACGCCTGGGCTCACCCTCCCCTCCCTTCCTCGCCATTGACTGACCTCCGTCTCGTCTTCTAGTCCCGGCGAAGTAATCGAGGCGATCAACGAAACCCCGAAGTCCGTCGTGGTACATTACTGGGCTCCGTGGATGGGGCCCAATTCGCCTCTCCTTCCACTCTTCGAAGAGGCGGACGAGACCCGGGGGGGTGAGGTGGACTTGGTCATTGTGAACAGTGGGTTCATTCCACCGCCGCATTCACCCGACGAGATGCCCTTGACGGTTCTCCATAAGGGCGGGGAGGAGGTGGAGACTGCACCCTTCGATCCCATCCAAATCCAGCAGCTTATTGATAATGCGTGAGGGAATAGGGACCGGAAGGTCTTATTGTGCGTGAATTGAATCTTAGTTTTTCTCTCAAAGATATTGTCATTTCATTCCAAAAACACATTCAAGGAATACACCTATGGTTCGGCTTCAGTAATACAAGGAACCAGCTCTGTATTCACATCACAGCGCTGAATTAGCCCTCGGCTTACAAGGGGGGATGCCGAGGCCAGTAAAGCGGAACACAGACATAAAAGGCAGGAAAAGAAAAAGCAGCCAGCCGGGCAGAAGAAGAAAGCTCGATCAATTGCGATCGGAGTCAGTATCTCGATCAGCGCGAAGCCGAGCTTGTCAATCTCGTCTGCCGCCCTGCCTGAGCGCCAGTGATGTAGCCAGCCCCGAATCGGGACATTCAGGCGGCTGGCTGAATGCCGCCAAGTGCTGAATGTTCTTGATTGAACAGCTTTACCAAGATGGACCTAGAACAAGGATGACGTCGCAAACATTGGCAAGGATGGAGAGTGCGACCAACAAGACAAAAACATACAACAGAAGGGATTCGCTGGTGGTCACCCACCCAACTACTAACCTCCCGGCGTGTGGCTTAAGTACGGCTGAGCGGACGGGAAGCCCTGTTTTCCACACCCTGTGGTCGTATGTGCTGGTACAAATCATGGGGAAATATATGTAGCCCGTGTGCAACGAGCTTGCCAGAGCCAGTCGCCTCCAGAGCGGATAATAAAGTATCAAGGAAGGGAGGGTATTTATCTAAATCATAAAAGTAGTATTGAATCTACCAGAGAAAAATCAGGTCATCAAGGCCAGGACACGCCCCAGCCATCACCCATCACTGAAACTGGGCTCCAGGAGGCGGGATCCAAAGCGGGTTCCGGCGGCACCGGTACTTGAACTGCGTCAAGAGGTGCGTGATCTCAGCGGATTCCAGCGCAACACTGTACGCGTGATCTTGCCAGCGGCTATTGACGGGGGTGTGCAGGGCCAAGGGGTCGGCGGACAGGCGCTTCGGCTCACAGTCGCGGTTCATGGCGTAGAGCCGACACTGACGGTTGATGAGCACTATGCCCTTGAAATCCAGGGTCCGCCCCGCCGAGGCCGGGGCCAGACTCTGGAGGTGCAAGAAGCGCTTGCGCCCCGCCCAGGGCTCCTCCGGCACCCCCGGACGGGTTCCCCCCAACATGGTGAAGAATACTCCGGAGCTGGGGGTCGAGATCTCAACGAACTCGTTCAGGACCTGGTTCTCATCGTAAGTGTTGGTAGACCAGCCCCGGAGGTAGATGTATCCCTCCGCGTGCGGGAAGACCGAGTCCAGGATGGTCACCACTTGGTCGAACAGGGTGGGCAGTTGCGGCTGCGGCTGTGCCATGGCTACGGTTTTGATATAAGTGATAGATGAACTCAGAAACACTTGTTAGTCGCGTGCTTTGTGATGTCGATCAGGTGGTCTTGTCACAAAGGCGGATGGGGATGGTGAGACTTCCGTATAAAAATACGAGATGTGAGAGGTACTTATATAGCCTCGTGGGCATCAGAGAATCTCGGAGTCCACTGCATTCTGGCTCTTCGGCACACGGAACAATTCTGTTATGCTGAAAGAGCAATTGGAAGTCCCCGGCAGTTTGGCTATATAGGATGCAGTAGATTTCCATTAGCGTTTATATAGGGAGATTCCAGGGGATGTTTCATGAGATGCTGAGACATGAAAGCAGTGGAGAGGAATATGCCGCGGCCGACCTTGAATAAGATATGTACCATTACAGCAAGACTCGGCGTAACCGGAGACCATCAGAGGTGTATGGTGGGTGTCGGAGAAGAGTGGCATAACAAAGAATCCGGTTTATATTGCTTGCATGTGTGGTAGAAGCGAGTGTTATAGATTGAGGCAGCCATGGGAGGGGGAGAGAGGTTGGAAGGTCGCTTTTTTGATCCTCTGATACCTCCATACTAGCAGGGTGGATGAGGATGATGGACTGGGTTAGGGCTTAGATCTTGCCTCTTTCGCCGGTAGGACGGGTAGATTTAATTTCCACCTCATATAGTCATAGTCACTTTAGTTACTGCCCAGTTACAATATAACACCACATATCCACGTTCTGTATGCAAAAATATTTATATCCCCAACCCTCCCTCCAACCGCGAAAGCAACCTCACTTCCCCTCCGCATGCACGAAAGTCAGCCGCCCCGGTTTCTCATCCCCCTCCAACTCCTCCATGATCGCCCCTGCCCGCCTGCGCGCGATGAACCCCTTGGTCTGCGACCCCGGCACCAGCCAGGGTTCATGCTCGAACAGGGCCGTCATCTCCTCGAGGGGCCGCAGGGCGGTCTCGGGCAGCACCAGCCAGAAGAAGATGGCGTTCGTGAAGTTGCACACACAAAACACCACGTAGAAGCGCCACCCGCCGATATTGTCGATGGCGATGTCCGTGACCTGGCCGATCATCGTGTTGAAGGCGAACGAGGTCATGGTGGCGATGGAGACCCCCTTGGACCGGGTCTTGGTGTCGAAGATCTCGGCGCAGATGATCCACGTCAGGGGGCCGACGGTCGCGCTGTAGGAGAAGTTGTAGCACCACGTCATCACGATGAAGGCCCAGCTGGCGGAGGTGTTGTTGGAGACGCCGGGAGGAAATTTGGCGATGAGGATGGTGGGGATGACCTTTATGATGAGATTGTTAGCGCGGGTACTACTTCAATTTGTGTCTTCTTGTTTCTGTTGAGGTCGAGACAGTTGGTGGAAGGGGGCGCCTACAAAGAAGAGGCAATTGAACAGATTGCCAATGATCTGGGGCCACCGACGGCCCGTCTTGTCGATCATCATCATGCAGCAGAACTGAGCAATGATGGCGATGATGGAGCTGATGCCTTGATATTTGAGGGTGTCGTTGGCGGCGATGCCAATTTGCTCGAAGATGGTCGTGCTGAAGTACTGGATGGCGCTCACCCCCGTCATCTGGGCTGCGGCCTGGATCGAGCACGCCAGAAACAGGCGGCGGAAGCATGACGGGTCCGTGAAGAGCTCCTTGTAGGATTTGGCCTCGGCCTCGTGCTCTTGGGCGATCGAGACGGTGATCTGTTCGTACTCAGCCTGCACCCAGGCGTCGGAGGTGTCGCCTCGGGCGTGGAGGCGAGCCAGCGTCGCGAGGCCCTCGTCCAGTCGGCCATGATCGATCAGCCAGCGGGGCGATTCGGGGAACAGCAGGATGAGCGCGGCCAGAAAGACGGCCGGCACCATCTGGATCCCCAGGGAGACGCGCCATTGGCGGGAATCATCGTCCGCAAAGTTGATGAAGGTGCCCCAGGAGATCCACGACGCAACCAGGGAGCCCACCCCGAGCATCAGCTGTTGGAGGGATGTGATCCGGCCGCGGATGTTCGGATGGGCCAATTCCGCCTGGTAGATCGGGACAATCATGACCAAGATTCCGACTCTTCAACCCATGAAAGAAACCCATTCAGTCAGCTCACGCGCTTCCCTGGATCTCGGTAATATGCTCACCCCAGCCCTGCGACGGCTCGACCAGCGTACAGATAACTCAAGCTCTGCGCACCTGTCTGCAAGCCTCTGTTTCCGTTAGCCTCCTTGCAATAGTCCAACGCTGCTCAAAGATCGCGTACCCGCCCAGCAAAAAGATCAGGGCGCCAACGAAGATGGTCCATTTCCGGCCGGCATAGTCGCCCAGTGGACCGGCAAAATAGGCACCAAAGAAAGCGCCACCGGTGAAGACGGAGGTGACTGCTCCGCGTTTGGTCGCGTCGGCGTTAAAGGCATTGATAAGCGAGGGGCTGGTGAGTGCCTCGGCGATGACACCCAGATCATATCCGTACAGCACCGATCCCAGCGACGCAAAGACACACACCAGAAACTGATACCATTTGGGAGGGAGAGCCATGGTGAACCCGGGCCGTGCGGACAAAGAAAAAAGGACAACAGAAAAAAAAAGCTTGACTGTGCCACATTAAATTCCTCCCCGAGTGTCAAGCTTTATGCAAAAGTCTTGGTGGTGAGAAAAGAGGGGGAAGAGGAATCCCCCGCAGGAGTTTTTCCCTTTTGCTCTCTGATGCATCTTCGGGATGGCGCCTGAGCCGCCGGAGGTGGCGTGGTGTCGCTCACTCACACGCCAGCCTTCATGAACAAACGCCGCTGGCTTATCAGAGTTAAGTCAAGCCTTGCGGGTGGCTTTGTACAATAACTGCTTGGCCCTATGCCGGGGCCCCGGGATTTCAGACGCTCCCCCGCCGGAGTCTGTCACGGTCTGCTTGTGGGGTGGTTTGGGGGACTGAGTCATTTGACTGATAGGTTAGGAAGCGGCTTCGCTCATTTGCTTGTCATAATGGTGCTTGACACGTCCCTCCAGATTATGGGTTATGACATAGGCAAATCATAAATCTGCTCTGGATCCATTATGAGATCCGAACCTCCCCAGCTGTTGGCGAATTTTCCGGGAAAGGAAGGCCAGGATACGTGGTGAAGCAATTCTCATGACGCGGGGAGGCCCTATAATACATTTTCTAGCCAGCGACTCGAATAACACCTGGTATCATGATCAGTAAGACAACAAATCGTTCAAGGTGGGACACCAACCACCGTGACTGTGGCTGAAGATGGCGTGGCTTGGCCCTGTAGAGTATGAATACGTCAGCTGGAAGGCCGAATGCCGGGGCGGGCAGTGCCGGACTTAACTATGGATTTAATTAGGGCTGATTCGGCTGAAGCCGGAAAGGCCACGCGGCCTCCGCCATCCCACCCATTCGACCTCAATGAGTCTAGACTTCCAAACTGTGGACACAGAGTTAGTTCCGTCGGGGAAATCTACCCGGACAATCTGGTTGGCTCTATCCAAGAAAAAAGCGTTCTTTTTTTCATGGTACGCGGAACGCGCCCGCGCATACACACACAAACACACCCATCCACAATTTCACACTCAGGCACACCAACAAGATAGTGGTACGCGATCTTTGGGACGTCGAAGCAGTTTCGATTGGACTGGATACCCTGAATGACCTGGACAGGAGAAAAAAAACCCCCCCAAAAAAATAAATAAATATGAAAAAGAGGAAGGAAAAAACGGACGAATGAGTCAATTGAAAAAGTATGTATTCCAACTATGAGATCTATGGTATGGGTATCACATCTACCAGTACGACATAGATATAGCCTAGTTGGAGTGCTGCACGGGGGGTAACAGCGCGATCTTAGAGTCCAAACTGAATGTGAAGGAGTCGGAGGAAGAGGACTCCGACGAGGAGGAGCTGGATGCCGAGAAGGAAGACTCGGACGAAGAGGAAGACTCGTAAGAGGACGACGAAGAAGTGGCCGAAGAGGAGGCTGACGACGCTGACGACGACGTAGACGAGGCAGAAGAGGAAGAGGTAGAGGTGGAAGTGGAGGACGACGAGCTCGACACATAGACATTGCCCACGGAGTTGACGGCATCATCGGTGAACATGTAGTTATTGGCGCAGTAGAAGAAGGCGTAGCGTGTCACAGAGGACTGGGAATCGAGCCAGGAGACCGCCTCATCGAGGAAGCTCACGGTGGTGTCGGCGTCGGAGACACCGCTGGTGTCGGCGCTCAGGCCGAATTCGGTAAGCCAGACCTCGGAGATGTCGTAATCGGCGGCGGCCTCGATGGCTTCGTTGACAAAGGTCTTGAGTTCGTCGACCGAATCACCGTACCAGTGCACAGCGAGGGCGGAGATGTTGCAGCTGGAGCAGTCACTCATGAAGCTCTTGAACCAGTCCAGTCCCTCGCCGCTGCTAGTGGAAGAGGTCACGGCGGGACTGACTAGCTTGGCGCTGTTGGCGTAGGGGGTGATGTACTCCGCGTAGAGTTCCGCCGCGGTGGCAGCGGTCATGTCAGCCTGCGACGACATGTCGGGCTCGTTGAAGCCCAGGATGTACGAGCTGCCCGACGAGAGTGCGGTCTCCACCGCGTCGGTCCAGCCATCGACATAGTCAGAGCCGGAGCCCCAGAGCATAGGGACGTAATCCACGCCCGAGGGCATGTCGCCTCCCATAGAGCTGCCCCAGTTGTACGACCACGACACGGTACCAGCCTCGTCGTTGGTCAGGGTGCTCACCAGGGTAGCATCATTGTACGCAGCACCGCGCTTGCTGGTAGAGCGCTTCTGTAGGCTGGTCCTCCGAGTTTGAACCGGGAAGGCAACAGCTGAAGCAGCAAGCAGGCCAGCGGTCAGAGAATGGGCGAAAGAGGGCATCTTGCGGACAATGATTGGACAAGGCCAAAGGATTGAATGAATGGGTTCTCGGACGAGATTGGGAAAAGACTGTCTTGGGACAAGTGAATGACCTGACGCAGTAAAAGGAAAGACTGGGTGCACAGCACACGATTCGAACAAGGAATGAATGAATGATGAATTCAATTAACCAGGCGATGGAGATATTGGTGATGAAGTAGGGGAACGTGTGTTATATAGGCAAGCGAGCCCTAAGTTGGCAGGCAACCGCCGGTCCGCCCGGCATCGCGGCCATGGACGATGGTGCTTGAGTGGGCGCATGGCTGAGAATCTAGAATCGGTATACCAACTGCTGACAGCCCCGCTGCTGCGTAAGTCAATGATGGCCACCTATCCAAGCCCTAACCGCGAGTGTGGGGTGGTACTAGGTGTGGTCAGAGGACGCACTAGCCACTAGTCACTACTTAGGTACCATATACAGGCTGATGCCGTACTGACAGGCAGAGTACCCATTGGCTCGAATGTTGACGCCGGCTCGTTGAATCAATTTTAGCAGTCGACCGCAGCAGCCGGTGGATCCATGGCGACGTTGTTTTCATGGCTGTGGTGGGTCTGTCACTAGTCCGGAACTCTAGATCGGTCCAAGACTCCAAGCAAATGGACGGAAATATCTTCGGTGCGATAACGATTGGACTATTTTCAGGCATCAAAAACTAGGTTAGCCCCGACAAACATGAAACACATACGTAAGCCTTGCTGAAACACCAGGAGTCAATGCACCGGCCATGTGTTCCTGAAAGACTGAGTTACAACCTGCTGAAGTTGCGAGATGCTGCTGGAATATACCAATCAATTTGCCACAAGTCTGAACTTCTCCTCGCTTGTCGTAGCTTTGCAAATTGGTCAATCGCTCTACACTCCGTACTTTCAGTTTTTGATCTTTTTGAGAAGTCATGCGGTTTGTTCACCGCGACATAGCCGACCATCCTTAGACAGTAGTCCTCCCCACGAACTCTTCAAAAAATAGAACAAGTACTGTACAGTTCTGCCAGCTCTTTCACGTTCTTTGAGTCATACCACCCCTGCAAAGCCGTTGCAGTACTCGACTTCGACGATTGTACTTGCCAGACTCATCTGCCTTGTTGGGCAACTTGGTCCAGTGGGATTATCTTATGGTCTATACCCGTCCACCCAATATGAATCACGGCCGGCCAACTAAAAGACCACGAGCATCTGAGAGAATGCCCTAGGGTAGGCATACTCGACGACCAGGATTGGACTGTGCACAGCGCTCATCCTGCAATAGCCCAAATTTCGCCCGCAGACCTCGGTTGCCTTGCGCTTTTGCCACCGTCACATCGCAGGAGGAGAGAAATCTACATCCCCATGCCACCCCCTTTGCTCAGGCAGTGGGTAATCCGACCAGTAGGTATTCCTATCAGCTACGACTTCCACCTCTGGCATGTTCCGGGGAAACACGGTACCTGTACAGCACAGACGCTGCGATGCGCGTAATTAACGACACAACGGGCGGATCTAAAGGGAGACACCCACATCCGATCCGTCCGCAGCCGAATATAGTCTGATAAAGGGGTTCTGCCGGATGCTGGTCGGTTCAGCGATCAAGTATTGGCGTACGGGCTGGGCTATAGCAATAAGGGTGTGTATGCCGAGTTCGATGAGAATTGACTCCAGAATCTCGGGTCTACGCGCGCATGTTGGTGGGCTATGCTGTAAATCTGTGTCGGTGTCGATGTCGATGCCATGTTCTGTGTGGGTTCACACAGGGCTCATGGCGGTTTTTAATTCTCCAGTTCAGTTTGGTGTTGACAGGGATTGACCCTCGGTTGACATAACCCAAGCAGGAAATATATAACCACTGTCGGTCACACTCAGCAAACCATGGAACAATCTACATTCAAACTGCTAGCCTTACCGGAAGATTAGAAACCACCACATAAGTGTATGAGTCTAAGAAATATACAATAACATAGGTTGGTGCATGTATAATGTCCAGATTCATCTGTTTTGTAGCCCGACCATAAAGTGGATCTTGCCCGGTAAGCTCGATGAGAGCACAGAACATTACATGTAGTATATATTCATACAGATGGTTTCAGACATCACCCACATGGGCCTATGGCGCAATTGGTAGCGCGTACGACTCCAGATCGTAAGGTTGCCTGATCGAGCCGGGCTGGGCTCATTTCTTTTTTCTTTTTTCCTTTTAGTTTTTTTTTTTCTCGCCGCCCCCTTTTTCCTGATCCCCATGTTCATGTTGATTGGTCTAAACTGCGCAGCTGGCTCCCCTGTCGCCGTCGGAATCTACACCTCTTTCCGAAAGCTTTCGCTATGCTGTGAGCCCTTTGTGAAGTTGAATAAGCACTGGACTGTGCTTGGCTGTCTATCACTTTTCCCTTTCCATCTGACATCCTTCTCAAAAGAGACATTAGAGCGTCCTCACCGAGGACCAAATATATTCCAATAGGCATCACTTGCACAGCAGTAAACCGTAACCAGTCGACACCCTCCCGAGCACACCAGTGGACGAAGCCTGGACCGACCCTGCAAAAATTTGAATGCGACGATCGCGAGCCACCAGAACTGTAAATAGTATGAATATTGAGTCGCAAAATTACAACCATGACCACCCGCGCAGAGTCTGATAGTCATGAGCTGTTAAGAAAAGGCTCCCAGCTGTGAGAAGTGGATGTGTATTAAGATGTGTGTATTGTAGAATACGTGGAAGCTTGGCGCATATGATGAAGTCCGAGGAAATGTGACCGGAGGCATCTCACATCAGTCTTACAGAGACCCTTCCTGCATGGTCATTTACTCAGGGAAATCCCCTACGATCGGCTCGAATGGGGCCCCCGTGCAAATCACTCGAATCTCTGGTACAGGAAACAAATATGCTCACCCAGATTCAAGTAGATCTGACCCGATGGGGAGTTCCATATCCGAAGAGGCCTTTTCCACAGGAGCAGCAGTCAGTCGTACCTTCTGTATACATAGAGAGACTCCAACTCACATCAAATCTGGTCACCTTGAGCATCGGAAGACTTGATTTGTACAGTACAGATTCCAGTCTAAGTTCTACCTACGCAATCTTATTGTTACCCCCTTCTATCTTACTTCATCCTCGAATGAAAGCAAGGAACCGAGACAGAAAACCACAATCATGACAGGCGGCCCAGCCGCGACCCAGCCCGCAGCTTCTGCGTCCCATGCACCTAAAGATCGGTGGGAAGACTCTCCTGTTGACCGTGATGTTCTCAGGGCCCAGTACTGCACTCAACGATGCCTGCTGGGCCTGCAGCGCCGTGGTAAGCTGGACGAGCAGTGTCCCAACGTCGAACGGCACCGAGTCAACGGCAGCACCCACCATCCCACTACTGTGGAGGAGCTGGTGGAGCAGATCCAATTGGGACTGGATCACAACCTGGAGCGAGCGATGCCCATCGTCGGGCCCGGCTACGGACGCCCTGCCCGCCCTGGTGGCTCCGGCGCCCCCTTCAAGGTCGTCTCTCCCCGGTTCGGATACGCGGTGGTCGGAAAAGGAACCCTGTGTTGTATCTGGCCGCGCCTCGAACGGGAGGCGGATGTGTACACGCAAATTCTGATGGCAGCACAGGGGTCCGCGGTGCCCGTGTTCCTGGGCAAGATCAACCTGCAGCAGCCATATGAGCTAGAAGGCTTCGGACGGGTTCGCCACATGCTCCTGATGGGCTACGGGGGCGAGGAGATCGGGATGGTGACGACCGTGGATAAATGGGACAAGTACAATCATCAAGCCACATCCGCTCACGAGATCGAGGACCTCGGGGTTATGCACAAGGACCTGGCGCTTCGGAACGTGCTGTGGAATGCGGAGCTGGGACGGGCCATGATCATCGACTTCGAGGCGTGTGAACTCGTGCTGGACCGGATCGCCGAGCGGCCTGCGTGGGTGCCAGAGGAGCTGGCGAGTCGCCCGTCGCAACAAATGTCTTTGGGTAGGTTCTCAATCGAGTCTCGTGGGCACTGCAGATTCCACCAGGTGTGCTGCCATTATGACCCGGACGAGACTTGTCCCAATAGAAAGTATGGCTTACCACCATAGAACTTCGTCTCTGGGCGATCTGATTTCTATTCATTCAGGGTTGATAGATTAGTTTAGCCAGATTTCTTTCTTCATGTAATAGAATTCATGTCTGACACCAATGTCGAAGGGGAACTCTTCGAATGCTACACAGCCGTCTTTTAAAGTCCTATAGCAAGCGTCGTGGTGACGCGGCCCCGCAGTAATTCAGAATGCACAGACACCTCCGACATAAGCCATGCTTTCTTTATTTGACAGTCATTGGCTAGCATGGGGATGCTAAGCTCAATGGTGGTTAGCATGCTTATTCTCCACGCATGACAGTGGTGCTCGGATAAATCGGGTCAGCATGGGTCCCACCAGTTAGTGCAATAATTCGCGCATACATCCCATCTTCTCAGCCTTGCAAGAGATAGCATCTTCTTGAGACAGATATAGTCCGTTATTATGGATAAATAACGCATGCTACAGGTCTACGCCTTTGTTGGTTTGCTCCTCTTAAACCTTCTGTAGCTCAGGCCTACATGTTGCCCCGAGCTAGTGGGGTCGGGGTGGTGGTCATTTAGTAGGCGAACTGTGATAAGATAATTAAAATGCCTCACATATCATCCATTTTGCACTGGATCCAAGAGAAAGTTTATCCTAGAGTTCTCTTCAGGTACCTACCGGGGGATGATGAGGCAATTACCTGAGCAATACTGCGAGACGTCATGATTGAGACCAGTCTCCCGTAGGCAAGCCCTGCGATGAAACTCCAAGGTCAGCTTGTCGTGCACAGACAATATTAATTCACTCAGTCTGTCAAATGTCTACTGTATGGCATCGAATTCCACCGCAAGCGCCTCGAACCATTCAAGTATAAGTCCATGATGGCTTGCTGCTGGATTCGGATCAGATTCCATTCTTCGAGTCGAATTTTTTTCACACCCCTCATCTTCAGAAGGCCGCCAACATGATCCGAGTTATCCTAGCCTCCATTTCCTTCTTTCTCAGTCTCGGACAGACAGCAAATGTTCCTCTGCCTTCGAGCACCGGACCGTGCGATGTCACGCTCCAGGCAAGTGAACTAGTCGATCTGTCTCGAACCGATCCTTTTGACCCTAAAGGAGGAAAACGTGCTCTCATGATCACCACTTTTACCCCGGCAAATTGCGGAAGTGTACTTTCCACATCATACATCCCGAATGCCACAGCCAGGTATGAGGATGAGAGTTTACAGCCGTTTGGAATACCCTCAGGGACGTTCGAGTCGTTTCGGATCCAAACCCAAACCCAGCAGCAGCCACCGCCTTCCAGCCCTCAGGGAAATTACCCAGTCGTGCTGTTCTCACCAGCTCTGGAAACCTCAAGACTAGTGTACACATCGCTGCTCCAAGACCTTGCCAGCTACGGATTTGCCGTCATCTCCGTCGATCATCCGTACGATGCCAACATCGTGGAATACCCCGATGGCCGCACGGTGGTCGGAATCCTCGGGAACATCACTACAGATGCACAATACAGCTCAGCAATGAATGTCCGCGTTCAAGACATGAGATTCGTCCTGAATCAGACTCAGAACAGCACGACGCTCGGGGAAATCTTCCCATTGGGCCGGGAAAATTCCCAGCTACTCTCTCTGGATCGAGTTACGATCTTTGGCCATTCTCTAGGTGGAGCCACCGCCGCGCAGACCCTGCTGGTCGACTCTCGATTTGTCGGGGGCATCAACCTGGATGGGTCACTGTGGGGGTCTGTTGTGGACGAAGGACTATCGCGCCCGTTCCTGATGTTCGGGAATGCGAACCACACCCAGGCAACCGACGCCAGCTGGGCAGCGGTTTGGCCGCATCTGCGAGGATGGAAACTCGAACTCAAACTCGCAAAGTCGAAGCACTATACGTTCTCGGACTTTCCAGTGCTTGTCGATGCTCTGAATATCTCGGACGAGGCCAAGCAGATTGTCCAGGCCGGGTATATTGGGACTATAGGCGGGCTGCGGGCCAGGAACGCGATCGTTTCGTACATCACCGTCGCACTACGGTACTTCGTCTATGGGCGAACGTCAGACCTACTGAGCGGACCCTCGGCAGCTTTTCCTGAAGTGACTTTTGTGTCGTCTTGACTTTGGGGGTGGTTTTTGGAACGATCTGGCTGGCGGGAGAGGTGAGTTGCCAGCTAGCCCTTTGCTGTCGCTGTGGTTGAGGTTGATTAGGCAAGATCCTACCCTAAGCCTACTGCTCACGATATAGTGGCTAGAGCGCTCTAGCAGACAGACTTGTGTTACTAAACAACGATTCATTGTCAACAGCTCGTTGAATAACAATTTTAAACTTCCAGTACAAAGGATTTGCACAGGGAGATTTCTTCACTTAGACAATGCCTCCTTAAGGCTATAGTAACCACACAAAGAATCCGGACAACCAAAGATTGTCCGCGAAGACGAGTCTGCATAGTGTTCTTGTCCAACGTGGTCGTGGTGTTGAGAGGCCATTATCTCCATCAATCTTTGTCCATGACTAGCTTGTTTGTATCTCACCCCACTATACTGGAGCTGCATCTCACACAGCACACCCATCCCATCGATACCTCACGTATAAATACCCTCATCACCCTCTCACACCCACTCATCCTCCCCACCTCCACCAGGATCTTCAAAACTCAGGACCTGCACCAACAGCTTCTGTTTACTCACGGAGAGGAACCATCCACAATGGGAACCAACCGCACCCCTCCCTTCCACGGCACCTTCGACGGCGTGACGTTCACGCTCACGCGGCAACGGCACCCCGGCCTGGAGGGGGTGGTGATCGACTACGTGCACCTGGAGCGCGAGGGCCACGAATGGGTCTCACTGGCCGGGCGTCTGCTCCAGCAGCACTGGCGCTGGTACCCGCTGCGGCGGGGCGAGCGGCGCCGCGGGGCGGCCGTCATCTGCAGCGGCCGCGTGCGCCTGTACATCGACGAGCCCACCTTCGGCCTGCCGGTGGCACTCCCATTCTTCCACCTGAACGAGGCCGAGTGGGCCGCGGTCGATGGTATGGCCCCGCCCATGCCGGTGCTCCTCGCGCTCCAGGAGCATCTGATGAAGCCGGGGATGGGGCTGACTCAAGAACGAATGTAGGTTGGACTAACCCCTTACAAGGAGGTAGGTAGTAGAGGTGGAGATCTAAATGGAATCAAAGAATAGAAACAAAGAAAAATATCGTGAACCCCGGATACCGGGCGATTGATTCTAATTCGAGATCCGAATATGCAACTGCGCCAATTATGTCTGCTCCCAATCAAGAAAGTGTCAATTTTGTAGATCAATTGTCTCTTGAACCTTTTGGATATAAGCAAATTTCTGCCCCAAAAAGTCAAGGATCAAGACTTCGATACAAACTCCTCGAATTCGATGAGGGCCTTTACTAGTGTTGCAGCCACCGAAAGGGGTGGACTTGCCTTCCACTCTTTGCAGCGCTCCTCGAGGTACTGTACATGCAGCGCCATGTCCCAGCCGCACCATAGACGACTGCAGACGAGTGGACAATAAGCCCGAGCTGCTCCTTGGTGCACAGATCGTTGCAGGGAAGCTGAAGCACGTAGAGACGATACCTGCATAGCCCTGGGAGAATACTTAGTATGCTAACACGGTTCGATCGAATCCGGCCTAGTCTCGATCCTTATCCTTATCAATGTCCACATATTAAGGAGCGTCCTCTTCACGGGAACGACGGATCCCTTGAAAGATAAAGACTCACGGGGTGCATTAGGGTGGGGTCTTGGGAGGGGTTCCGATTCCATCAATGAGCAACCCGGCGTGTGCGTAAGGCACTCCTTTCCGCAGCGGTATTTTCGACCAAAGCCGGTGGTCGTCCCTGACATAGTGGGAGAAAGATAAGTCAAAGGAGCTATACCACAATAGTTTTGAGCTACATAGTTAGTTTTGCTAAATATTCTAGTACATACGACCACAGGGTGTGGAAAACAGGGCTTCCCGTCCGCTCAGCCGTACTTAAGCCACACGCCGGGAGGTTAGTAGTTGGGTGGGTGACCACCAGCGAATCCCTTCTGTTGTATGTTTTTGCTCGTTAATTTTTTTAACCGTCCGTTCAAGTGGCCATATCGATTGTATGTACTACGCTCCGCCTCCCATATGATGATTCTCCATGCAGGAACAACGATTGATCGCGCAATGTATGTACTGTTATCTTATCCTCCGTGCAGTGTATCTACGATCCTGTTAGTGGTCAAGATGTGATGGACCTGTCAGAGAGTCAGAGACAGACCACCAGGGTGGGTGGCGCATGGCAGGTCCCATCCGAGGTTTCGGCCCGCGTCAACGGCAAAACTCCCCACTATCGGACCCAATTGATAGTACTGTCACTGGTCAGCGACTTCAATCTCGTATTTCAGCCATCAAAGGAACAAAGAACCATCGGTTACTACAGTGTAACAGCGCAAGGTAAATTGAAGCCCCACTGCTTTTTTCCGTTGTGAGTGGCTCCTAGTATTCCCAAGGATCAACATTGTAGTTGGTTTGAATCCTTGTTCACTCCACACTTGGTAATAGTGTGTGTAACTGCCACCTAGCCCCCACCTGCAGGTGCATGTTAGAATCTAGAACCCGAGGTATGTCCATGTATTGATATCCTGATAGGGTACAAAACCTTCATAGACAGGCGTGGTCCTTTTAGGCCTACGTGCAAGTAACACAGCCGATGTAACCTGGCAGACAGCTAATTGTGGCTGCGTGATGTCTTCGTATGACATGCACCTGAACGATTACAAATCTGCAGGTGTCCATTGAAAAGTGGTGAGATTAGATAAGTAACTAAAACCATGACAAATGGCCACTAACTTAACTAAGACTAAATTGCTTCTTTAGCCATCCGGACTTCTCAGCCTCTTTCTTCTCAGCAACAACACCCATCATAACAGAGTCGCAACCTGTTTTCCAAATCAGAATCCCCTTCACTATGTCTTCAGCAAACCTCCCGGTGATTGTTATCGTTCCAGGTGCCTACGGCACACCCGAAGGGTTCGAGAAATTGCAACCGTACTTGAGCCAAGCCGGATACGCAACACACCCCGGATCATACCCCAGCTGCAATCCCTCGGATCCGGCCAACGTGTCCTCTGCCCAAGATTCTGCTTTCTTGCGCGACAATGTCTTACTCCCTCTTTTGGACGAACAAGGTAAAGATGTCGTCATCATCGCACACTCATACGGGGGTGTAGTTGCCGGCGGCGCAGCAAGAGGACTTGCAAAGGGAACGAGAAGAGCCCAGGGTCAAGCGACTGGCGTCATCGGCCTTATCTACGTGGTGGGCAATATCGCCCTTGAGGGAGAGTCGCTCTTGACTGCTGTAGGCGGCGCTTACCCTCCTTTTATCACGGCCGACAAGGTACGTACGATCTACCCAGAACAACCGCGATCATGACCATAGGCCATTGTATTGATACTTTTTTTTTTTTTTCCATTTTCACTCGCTCTCAGCCTTCGCAGGGACTTTCTCTCATCGAACCAGCAATGGATATTTTGTACAATGACTGCGACCGTGCCCTGGAGCCGGAATTGGCGAAGTTCATGCAGCCACACGCACTCCGAGCCTTTGTGACCCCCGCCACTGCCCCGGCCTGGGCGGAGAGTGCGTTCGATGGGAGGAGGGCGTATGTGCGTGCACTGGACGACTGCTGTAACCCTGTGTCGTTGCAGGATCTGTGGCTGGAGAAGTCCAAGGTCGAGTGGGAAGTGGTGGACTTTAAGACCGGACACATGCCATTTGTGAGCCAGCCTCAGGCTTTGGCGGAGCAGATCATCAAGTTCATTGATGAATTTATTGCAAAGTAAATGGTGACGAATTCGGTGCCCACAGCGTGGTGCAGAAATCCAAATACATATCGGCCAAGTTGTTGTGCTCGACAGATTGTTGCTACCAATTGACACATTTTTTTAGTCAAAAAACGAACGTGGTCAACTTGGAAAGCCTTTTGATAGGGATTAATCCAAGAGAAGTGACTTTCATGCGATCCGCCAGAATGGATGTGCCAATCTCCACGAATGCCTTCTACGGTCTGTAGCTGCCACGTCATTAGTAAATATTCAATCATAGGATTTGACATATTAGTATATCCTCACTTGGCAAGTAGAGAGCCGTGCTTCAACGTTGGTACTTTGTTTATACCGCACGCGCAATCGGCCATTCATATTCTGGGTGCCTCAGGTATCTGTGAGCGGATGCCTAACAGGCCACCAAGGCGCCTTTCACCCGCACGGTACCTGGTGATCGCTGCCACGGTTATGCGGTTGTATGTTTCGTCCCCCCTCTTCTGCCTTTTTGCTTTGTCAATCCCAGTGGAGGCTCGTCAGTGCAAAGGACATGGGATTGCTTTTGTGTCCATCCTTCGCGCAACAGACGCCGGAAGAGACGTAAACGACCGCAGTGAGAATGCTTGGTGAGGCTCCCAATTCTAGTGCAACACTATGCTGTCGCGGTAGCGTCTTTGATATAGGTGTGACGAGCCAAGTTTTCCGGAACCCTGTTTACTATAAGTGCAACGGTACCTTTCTCCGAGAAGAAGAACCCCCACCCTTTGGGGTATTCTTGATATAGAAGTGTATCCTCTATCACTGACTGGGCTTTCGGGGCCTCGGACATTCGGGATCTTGGCAATGGGAGTGAGGAAAGTGAGGCGGGGAGGCCAATACTTGGGGCATGACATCATAGTCCACTGGACCAGTGTCAATGATACCATAACCAAGTCTTAGTAGGGATATGGCTTGGGCAGGGGAGTAGGCCCAAGAAGTTGTGGGAGGATAAGGGAGCGTTTGACTAATTGGATGTCTGGCAGGCAGATGTCTTTGAAGTCATATCATTCGACCACGAAAAGAGACAGAATAGCTCAGGAATGGGGAGTCTCGGTACGACAGATCATATGAAATCGTCAATACTGCTTCCCTAGCTCCAGTAGATATAGTTGCATACGAGGACAAGGCGAAGGGTGCGGGACTTAGTCGCCGATCTCTCGGGATCGGCATCTCGGAGCCTCGGAACACCTCTCGATCGATCCATGACCGGGCTGTCGGGAGGAGACAACTAACCCTCTGGCATTCCTGGACGTGGATCATGACAGCACGACACCCAGCGGACTGCCGGTTGATATGCCGCTGTGGGGGTTGCAGGTGTCAGCCTCTTGAGTATATAAAGTACTTCGATCTCTGACCGTCAAGGGATACCAGCAAACCTTTCACACACAGCCAAAGAGCCCTGCCAACGAAAAACATCAGTAAAATGTTCTACCAACCCGGAGTCACCGAGCATGGACTACCACATGACCCCTTCAAGGTCTGAATGCACTCCCAAACGCAGTCACCGCACCTCACAGCCATTGACCCCAAGAAAAATCCAGGCCTGCGTCGTACCCCGCCCGATCGGCTGGATCTCCACCAAGAACAAGAAAGGCCAGTGCAACCTGGCGCCGTACTCGCAGTTCAACAACCTGACCTTCGACCCGCCCTACGTGATGTTCTCCTCCAACCAGACGGCCCAGGGGATCCGGAAGGACACGGTCATCAACGCCGAGGAGACGGGCACCTTCGTGTGGAACCTCGCCACCTGGGACCTGCGCGAGGCCGTCAACATCACCGCCGAGCAGACCCCCTACGGCACCGACGAGTTCGAGCTCTGCAAGATCACCAAGGAGCAGGCCACGTTGGTGGATGTCCCCATGATCAAGGAGTCCCCCGTCAAGTTTGAGTGCGAGTACCACACTACCGTCCGCCTGCCGGGCAACCCGCCCATGGGCACCGTCGACATCGTCATTGGGAAGGTGATCGGCGTGCACGTCGCGGACCGCGTGCTCACCGACGGCCTGCTCGACATCAAGAAGACGCAGCCCATCGCGCGCTGCGGCTACTACCAGTACACTGTGGTGAAAGACACCTTCGAAATGATCATCCCCAACATGTCGGCCGATGCGCTGTATGGGTTGGAGGGGAATGCGGCGAGGAATCGCAGCAAGAATGAGGCAAACAAGGCGGCAGCGGGTCAGGTGTCTGAATTTCCTGAGAAGGATTCTTGAGTGGGTGAAGGATATGGATGAGTGGTAGATCTGGTTGCATCTGAACCATTGATAAGTGTGAGACAGCAGACTCATTGTTGCACCCACTACCTTGCTGGGTGTTTGTACATAACTGTATTAAGAACTTACCAATGTAGTGAAATAGGAAAAAAAGGGGGAGGTTTTCTTTTTCTCTCTCTTTTGTTGTTTTACCCTGATTACTCGGGGTTACAACGATCCACCTCTTTGTCAACCAAGAAGAGAATGATTAAGAGAAAAGAGGTATTTGGGGATGTGGAAGGCGTACGCATATAGTGCTCAGTAGGTATCAAACTCAGAGTCATAGTCTTTGGCTTGTCTTCTGACTCCCAGGTTCTCCAACCAAGGAGTTTTGTCCGATTCGTGTGGAGAACAAAAAGCGGCAGTGCTGCGGATGCCATGTCAACCTCTTGCCAAAGGGAAGCCTTCGCGAAAGTGACCACAACAGGCCTCGGAAACGGGCCGATTGCAGACAAGGTACATACCCAAGTTTCAATTTCCGTGTTGGTATTTTTATGGGCCGTAAGGGCAGTAAGAGGATTCTCGACATACTGCTGTACACATTCAGAAGCGTAGGCATTTTGTGACATTTGTCTGATTTGGACTTGACCGACAGGCTTATTCTGTGTACAGTACAGTCTATCAAGAAGATAATTTACGCTTCAATGTGGATTGCTACCCGTGCCTACAAAAGAGTCATGGGGCAAAGCAAGCAGAGCTTGTGACTTCGCTTCGAAGTGCAGGCAAGAAAATCAAGGTAGTGAACTTGTGCAAAATGCGTTGAAGCAGATTATGCGATAATTCAAAAAAAACCACTTCAAAGACACAGACATTCACGTATTCAGGTGCAATCCATACTCAAACTGGAGTCGACTTCCGCTCGCCAGGCCTTGCTCTGCTGATTTCAGATCCATTCTTGCCGGAAGGGAGGATATACCTCGACCAAAGGGAAAGCGTTGAAGCTAATTCTCATTGCCAGCGGCTTCCCCATCGCGTTTCTCGGCGCCCTGATAGGCAGTGTAGTAGAAGCGCTTGTCGAGGGCCTCGTCCTCCGCCTCGCGCTTCTCGGGGGCCGTGTAGGCAGTGTAGTAGAAGCGCTTGTC